>NC_081193.1:19011785-19311785 GCF_902713425.1 Acipenser ruthenus
GCCACGGGTATATGAGATGAGTGACAAAGGTGCAAGGTTTCAATGCAGTTGTACTGTAGTTAACTATGAATACAATTATAGTTCATTGTATTAAGAATAGTCTTGTGTTGTCTTGGCAGGCATGCTGCAGAACGGGAAGAAGTTTGATTCCTCCAGAGACAGAAACAAGCCTTTCAAGTTCAAGATCGGTAGACAAGAAGTAATCAAAGGCTGGGAAGACGGAGTAGCACAGGTACTGTGAACTGTCAGCCGCGTCCTGTCTGTAGTATACTATGAATGATTCTGTATTTTACCTGAAAAAGTTGAATGTTTTTATTAGTGATTGTAGTAGTTTAGAATTCATTTTGCATGGCTTAATGCTTGAAATGTGTATAACCTGCAGTGTGCTGTAATAGAACTCGTTTCTTATTTGCTTCCCACAGATGAGTTTAGGCCAGCGAGCCAAGCTAACCTGCACACCAGACATGGCTTATGGGGCTGCAGGACATCCTGGTGTCATCCCACCCAATGCCACTCTTATCTTTGATGTGGAACTTCTTAAACTGGAGTGAAGGTGACAGGAGGAACCAAAAGAAGAGGGAAGAGGAGGCAGATATAGCCAGTCATCTCAGAGAATCCTGTTCCACTGTTCTTAGTATCTTAAGTGTTCTACTTATCTCCAGCTTCATTGCCAACCTTGTCATTTAGATGCCGATCTGTTTTCGTTTAAAAAAAAAATTAAGCTTGTATTCTTTTGTTTACATGTTAATTTGTTAGCTTTGTTTATCGAAAAAAAAGATTTTCATCTGAAGTTGTACATTTTGTTGAAGCTGCAAGCAACTGAAAAACAAATACTGTATATTATATCCTCCCCCGGCCTTGTTTTAATATGAATCATTTGATAGCATGCATTACTCATTCTCAGTTCTGGCATCACAAAAACAAAAACAAAAAAAAAACAGCTGTGTATAATTTTTAAATGAAAATCCCAACATCCATTAAAATCACAATAGGGACTGAGGAGGATGCATCTTCAAACCACTGCCTTACTGTTCATGGAAACATAGAAACGGAGCATAAAACTGTATTGTATTCTGTACCTACTGGGCATTGACAACCAAATGTAAAACAGTCGTAAATGTTAAAATAGAATGGTGACATTCAGATTGCTATTTGTGAACAGACGTGGGCAGTACAACTCCGAAATAATAATAGAGAAGCTAGCCTTTGCCTTTGAAAGCAGCCTTCCTGTGTTGTTGATGTTCATCATTTCCTTTGGACAGTGACATCAATCCAATCTGTAATGTGTTTGATCTCGAACAGATGACTAGGATTAATACAGGCTTTTCCGTAAGCATTTGCCTGAAGTTATTTCCAGGATATTACATAGTTTTAACAGCATTTTTGTTTCTGTTTTACTAAAGTGAAATCAAAAAAGCTTTCAAGAAATGTGTGGTTTAGGTCATAAAGAAATACTCCATTAAATATAAGTGCATTTACATTCTTATGGTACACTATGTATACACATCCCCACCTGGCTACCCTTTTTACCTACTGGTTCATAGCGTCTTTCATAGTGGACCACCATCACAAAGCACTTTACAAGATACAAGACTAGGGTGTGTGAACTATGCATCAGCTGCAGAGTCACTTACAACAACATCTCACCCGAAAGACAGTGCACAAGGAGGTTAAGTGACTTGCTCAGGGTCACACAATGAATCAGTGGCTGAGTTGGGATTTGAACCGGGGACCTCCTAGTTACAAGCCCGTTTCTTTAACCACTGGACCACACAGCCTCCACAATGCATAACGGAGGGTAGATCTGCCTGTGCTGCCTCGTCGACTTGCAATTAAGGTGGGGAGTAGGAAGAAAATCCAATACCTAGTAGGCGAGATCAAGAAATGAGAGACAGAACAGGTAATACAAGTATGTTTAGACACTGCAGTTCTACCATTATGGAAAGGGATTGCTCTGACCCACTAGAACATCGGCAAGCTTCTTTTTAATACAATGAAATATAGCAAAACTTTTAAATACGACCTCGTGGGGTTGTATTCTCAAAGTTAGTGGAGAAAAATACCTGTTTATTTAAAAAAAAACAAAAAAAAAACGTAATTGAATTTAAGGTCTATTAATCATTCTCGTTTTGTTTATTTCTAGTTTTAACAATAACGTTGAGTTTTCCCTGTTAAGAAAAATAAGTAGTATTCAGTATTTTACTGAATAAACAGCTTTGAGAAGAGGGCCCCAGAATTCCGTATTCGAGCATCTGTCAAGTGACAAGGTGACATAGCCGCACCCCCAGATTTGAAAAGGGGTTTCCTGTGGAACACTCCCATGTTACTGTAGACAGTATAATTTAGCATAGATTAAATAGGACACTGAAAAGTAGTAAACTAAAATGGGAAACTAAAACATTTACCATATAAGATTAGGTCATTGAAAATGGCACAAATTATTATTGAAGTTATATTTAGTATTTCAATTAAAACCACTTTATATACCTCTCCATTTGCTTTAGACACATTTTACTAAAGTAAAAGTCCTTGGTTGCTGCATTATATGTTAATGTATTACAAGCTAGCGTTGTCTAGAAGTGGTTTCCTGACCACTCTCACAGTTGTTCCTGGTAGCTGGTGAATACATGGTGTTTTCAGGAAGCCCAACAATGACTTTGTTGCTTTGCTGTGCAGTGCAACACCCAGGAAATCACAGTACACTTCAGATAATGTCATTTTTATTACAGGTAATTAAACCCTAATGGTAAGTAAGAATAACATACATTTAGGAATATTTCATTAAACCTTATGAGGTTTTTATGCCTAGCAGTGTAAAATCATAAGTTCTACATGTCAGACAAAAAGCATGCATATTTTCACAGGAGAAAAATCTTTAGATCTGATATTTCAAATCTAATGAAGCTAGGAGGAAGTTAGCAAATGCTTACAGGCACTGAGGATACCTGATTCAAATATTGGTACAGGGGTAAGATGTGTAAAAACTACATGTTATGCCCTCAAGGTTAAGTACTGTCTGTTAAGTACTATTCTCCATTTACACCTCTGCCATTTCAGTTTTAACACCACACCCTTTCAAGCTGCACAGTTTCT
This sequence comes from Acipenser ruthenus, assembly GCF_902713425.1. Lineage (NCBI taxonomy): Eukaryota > Metazoa > Chordata > Actinopteri > Acipenseriformes > Acipenseridae > Acipenser > Acipenser ruthenus. The sequence goes on from NC_081193.1 coordinate 19,014,879, forward strand.
CATGAGGCACAGTCGAGTTCCTGCAACCAACCAAGAAGTGACAATATCTGGCACAACCCATGCCCTCAAGTGCCTAATTGCTTTTATAAAATGGATCTATAAACGTTTTATAAAAAAAGAAAGGAGAAATTATATATATATATATATATATATATATATATATATATATATATATATATATATATATAGTTTCTAAAGATCCCTATGATTTATTGTATTAAAGACTTTAAATAACAAAAACAAAACAAAAACAAAAACTTGCTTAGATGTGTTCAGGTTCATTTTTCTGACTTTAAATAACTATTTTTTAAAAAAAAACTTGTTTAGTTGTTTATCTGTGAGGTGCCTGCCTTCCTGCATATTCTAGGTAACATTGTTGCTAGGTAATTCACTCCCATTGGCTCTAGCACAGAGGTAAAATTCTGCCAGTACTCACCGGCACTCAGTATCGGGACTTATTATTTAATCTGCTTTTCATCCAATGTGGATGCATTCCATCCACTCACACAGTCCACTAGCGCAGCGTTTCTCAAATGCGCTTTCATTCAACAGATTCTGCTGCCTGCATTCTGTTTCCTCATACTGCTTCTGTTAGCTGTTATCGGCTATCATTAACGTCAGTATAACCACTGCATGTTGATCGGCCAAGCTTTTTGAAGGCAAAAAGCCACATTATTGTTCTCCATAAATTACATAGTTGATAAATATATGAAATAATTATCATAACACATTTTGCCTTGCACCGATTTACCACATTGCCAGAATGTGCATGAACGTTTCTAAAATGGCAAGTGATGTGTAGGACAGTATGGATTAACATTAAAACAACAGGATAAAGAAAGTCCTGCTTCAGAACATAGTGCATAAGCATAGTGATCAGCGTTTTGTTTTGTTGTGATCCTAGTATTTTCTGTTATGAGGTGCCCAGTCCCTGACCACATTCCGGCGCCTCCTTAAGACCCACCTCTTCAAAGAGCACCTGTAGAACTCCTCTGTTTGTATCCTGGGACACTATCACCCATCATGTAAATGTGCTTTATTTTGCTCTTATCAGCCCCCTATTTTACTGCATTTAATCCTGTACTTCAGAATACTGTAATCTGCCAAGTTTTTAACCTGTAGTACTTTGTATTTAATCACATCCTGATGTAACTATCACTATTTAATCATATCCTGATGTAACTATCACTATTACCTGCTGTATTATTGAATTGTGGTTTGTCAAACTTGTACTTTGCTTGAACAAAAGTTATTGTATTTCTTGCTCTTATTGTATTACTTGTATTGTAACGCTTGAAATGTTTTTGCTTACGATTGTAAGTCGCCCTGGATAAGGGCGTCTGCTAAGAAATAAATAATAATAATAATAATAATAATAATGAGGATTGTAATAAACAAGAACCACAACGGTGAGGTGTTTTTTCGTTGTACAATGCCCCCTTTTCTAAAACATTTTGAAGAGTTTATTTAAGTTAAACATGAGTTTTCACTTGCATGTACATCTAAAAAAAAAAAAAAGAAAAATAGGAGTAAGCCGCAGTAATGAATGATATTACTTTATGAAAATGTGTCTTTTGCCACTTTGTTTATTGTGCAGAAACCATAATACTATGGATACTTTTACACTGTTTCTGCCTGGAAAATCTTTTTATGGAATAGATCATGGTAATTAATCTAGGCAGAAACACAACAGAGAAACACACAGAATATATTATTGTAGGTAAAGTAATAAGTAAAAAAGACATAAAAGAAACAGGCATATATGATCTCATCCAAGGCTATTATTGTAGCATGGCCCAGGTCCTGTTGTAGGTGAGTACCCAGGGTCTGGAAAGTATGGGGATGATTGCTGAGAATATTATGGAGATTAAAATGGCAAAGTCAAGTACATCATTAGTAGTAGTAATGCCTGTTACATAAAAACATGTGAGGGGTATTTTAGCCCCTATTGTGCATTCTTTGACTTATACCTTTTTGAATCTTTTTTATACAATTTTTTAAAGATATCTTGAAACAAAATTCCCTCTCTACAGCAGTTACTGCATAGTGTAATATTTCTTAATGCTTGTCATTTAAGGTTTAACTTAAGTGTTATATTACAGTACATGACTGAGTGATACATGCAGAGGATGTATCAGCTTCTCTTCTTTATGGTGAATTGGTTATAATTGATCAGTTTTTAAGACTTATTTTGTATTCATAAATGTATAGTGTACCGATATGTATATGTAATGTTGTTGAAGCTGACACCCTGGGATCCTTCAAGAAGCTGCTTGATGAGATTCTGGGATCAATAAGCTACTAACAACCAAACGAGCAAGATGGGCTGAATGGCCTCCTCTCGTTTGTAAACTTTCTTATGTTCTTATGTATACATTTTAAAAGTATTTATTCATTAGCAGTCAAATTGTCTCCATTTTTAAAATGTTTACACCCAGCTGTGCATACGAGTACCTGCACTTGTTTGTTGAGAATTTCACCCCTGCTCTAGCGCAACATTTCCGAAAGTGGGGGTCGTGACCCAAATGTGGTTTCTGATGGGTCGCCAAACAATCTAAAAAATGTGACGTTTACTGCACACTGTTAAGATTTAGTTTCACTATACAACTTCTTATGCTTATATTCAAAATAAATATAATTTGCATACAAATCATTAGCAGTAATTATGTAAACAATGTATTGTTTTATCACCAGTCTTCTGCTTTAAATATGAATTAAAAAAATAAAGTATAAGGTGACATTTTATTTGCGGTTACTTGGGATTTTGAAAACAGTTGTTAAAGTGGATGCAAAACGAAAATATGTCTAATCCTGCTTGCAGCTCAAAGAAACAAAACAAACAAACAAACAAACAAAAAACTCGCAATTACTATCTTAATGTAAGTTTTTCTTACACTGGTGACAGGGATGATCCGCGTCCTCATGTGTCATTTGTTCTGATATACTGGCTCACGAAAGCTAAGCCATCGACATCTTGAGACACGGCATCCAGACTGCATTGGGAAACGACACAAGTTTTTTCAGAAGAAAGCTGATCAATTAGCTAAACAGCAAGACGTTCTTAAAAAATCAGTCACTGTCTCAAAGAAGGAGATGAATGTGTCCTACCTGGTCTGTTGTCGGTATGTTTGCAATGCTTGATGTTGAATTGAAAATTAAAACTGATATTCAGTATGGTGCAACACAATTTAAAATTGACATTGTAACGTGGAGGTAAAGCAACCAAACTGAAACGCATAACTACTAGTTTACCACGAGTAAACTAATAAATGTCTAACTTCTGTGCTCTCTGTTGATTTATTTTATAGCAATGTACAGGTAACTACAGACCAAAACCTTAATTATATGTAAACTTATGGAAACTATAATACGATCCAAAATGGAAAATTACCTATATGGTAACAGTATCCTGGGAGACCGTCAGCATGGTTTTAGGAAAGGAAGATGGTGTCTAACTAACCTGCTTGATTTTTCTGAGGATGCAACAACGAGCAAGATGGGTCGAATGGTTCAAGGCTACGCATGGTTTATGCGCTTTTTTTCAGAATAGACCCTTAAGTAATTAATTTAAAGTCAAATTTGTACAGTGGTATCGGCGCTATGCATTAGTGCGAGAGGTCCCGGGTTCGCGCCTGCCCTCCGCCTGTGTGTGGATTGCCTCGCTCTGTGTGATGCGCCTGCCTGTGGGAACCAAGATCTCTACATTGGTGTCAGAAGTGGACGCAGGTACCCCGGTACACACTCGTCGGACTGTAGCCTGGTGAGCAAGTCCGGGGTGGACTTGAGGCTGGCAGGGGAGTGTGTAGCGTGCACGGGGGAAGGCAGCAGTAGGGCTGGTAGGTGACGTAATCACAAGGAGTGCGTATATCAGGCTTATGTCTTTGTATGTGATTACGTCACCTACCAGCCCTACTGCTGCCTTCCCCCGTGCACACTACAATATCTATATATATATATATAAGAAATCCAGTCATTTAAGCATTTAACAGGCTGATTTGTTTGTTTTGTGGTATTAATTTAATTTCCACTTTTTTCTAGCATGTCAATATTGCATTTTTGTAACTGTAAAGAGAGTGGGTGGCGGTGGTAAAGGAGAAGAGACAGTGAAGAATGGTGACAGTCGAATGGTTAAGAGATTGCGTGTGGTATGTCGAAAAATATAAAAATATCCACAGTTAAAAATGAAGAGTCTGTTTCAAAAGATGGCTGACACCAACTAAAAGGAGGAAAATAAAACGGAATACCTGATGACTGGATCCGACTGAAGTTACAGAAAATGACTGGTATGTACTGCAAATAAAATACCAGAATAGCGTCTTGTTTAAAATAGCAAACTGATTCATAGTGCAAATTAATATAAAATGGAAGATATGAGAAGACACCTTTGACAGCAATTTTCTTTGATTTTGGTGGTGCAGTGATACGTGGTTAAGCACAGGTGCAGTGATTCCTAGTAGTTCCTAATCGTGACACTGTGCTGGATATTGTGACAGCTTGGAACACTGAAGGACCAATCAGCATGCAGCATTCTAACACTCCGTTTTATAATATTAAATTAACAATTGTATTGTCTTGATACTAAAAGTATATACATATTGTAATGTACTACATCTGGAGAACCAACTGTTCAAGGAAAAAAGAAAGGAATAATAAATAACCATTGTCACACAATTCTGTTTATGAAGAATGCAACTTGATGGCACTTGGAGTCCCATTCTAATTTGTTTTGATGTTTAAAGTGCATATCTCCAGTGAGATTCCTGTCCATCATGCAATTTGATGCAAAACTGCTGCTTCACCTGTGGAACCCCACAACAGTAAAAGCACTTACCTCTGGTGAGTCATCTGAAGGAACTGGTGATGTGCCAAATAACAAAAAATAATTACAGTTACTCATTTCTATTAGAACACTGAAATCAGCAGAAAATCCATGTCAAGTGTCCCGTTTTAATACAAACACACACAAATCTACATTTTCAGTGTAATCCCATGTAAATACAAATTTTCATTTATAGCAATATATGTAAGGCTTACCGAACTGCTTTGAAATATAGGGGCATAGCCGTTATTCCCGTCTTTGAGTAAAATTAACTTGCTATTTACTCCTTTCAAAAAACAGTTAATTGAAGACCTACAATTTTACACCTCAAGCTCCTTTAACAGAGTTAAAGGAAGAAAGCTGAGTGCACCACCTTTGATGTTTATCACCCTCTTGGGGCTGGATTGTTGTATTACCACATGTGCTGTTATTGTACCTATAATACTCAATCCCCACCTACTGTAAATGTAACACACTGCAAATTGGCCATTAAGTATTAGGAAACCCCTGTACATTACTGATTATAGCAGAGTAGATAATGTGTCTGTAATCTGTATTCTTACCTGCTTGGTCACCATTAATCTCTTCTTCAGAAAATGGTACGGTCTACATGAAAGGAAAAAGCAAGATTTTACAGTCAAACAGTAAATGTTTGTTTATCAAGTATTTATGCCACTAAAGTTGGTTCATATAAACAGAGTTCACCAAGTTCATTGTAAAACATTTTTTTAAATAATTGTATTATATTTTTTTATTATTTTGAAGGTAATCAAATGTAACTAACTCCATAACAGTAAAGGACTGTGACAGAGAGCGAATGAATCCTAGTCTACAAATCTCCCTCCCGACCTGTGACGGCACAGTATAACAGGAACAGTGTGCCCCGGACTGTTTGACAGTTCATTCCAGGGTCAGTTGGAAGTCTGCCATCCAGAAAGGGGGTGGAGCCACAATACCAGAAGTCATCGCCTTAAAGCGGTAGGCGATGTGTCAGTCACAGATTGGAGGACCCGTGATTGGACTCGCCACCGAAGGAGGCTTGACTTAGGGTATTTCAGGGTATGTGGCCAAGCAATCTGGTCCTTTGTTACGGTTACGGACGGACCTGTAAAAGGAGTACAGAGATAAGTTAACCATGAGTGCTGTATTTTGTTTATGTTTATAACTGTTCATTTGTAATTATTAGACGGCTAAACACCCGGGAGCTGTCGCTGTCAAACCAGACTGGGAACGGCAAACCCGGATTACAACTACTGCACCAAGTCACTAATCACTGTGTATTCACCACCAGCACGGGAGCACTGTGAAAGGATGTGGAGCCATGCCGGGACATTGCCTTTGTTTGTTATTGTTTCAGGATTGAATCCCAGTATTATTTGGCTGTGGAAACACATTGCTGTGTAGATGCCAGCGCTATTATTGAACAGTGCCAAACTGGGAAAAAGAAAAATAAACGAACTGTTTGCACCGTGAACTCTGTCTGTGTGTTATTGTTGGAGCACTGCATCACCTTTACAGCTGCGCACCTCAAACCACTTTGCCACACGTGGTGTTAGACTGGGATTATGGACGTCACTACACTATCTGCGCTGTTACAGGTGCTGGAGGATAGACGGGAGGTTGCGGAGAGAGAGAGAGAGACAGGAGAGATACACGGCTCTGATTGAGAGGGTCAGTAACAACAACAGCGCTCCAGCGGGACCAGTGATGGTGATCCCCAAGGCAAGGGTGCAGAAAATTATGGTAGAGGATGACCTGGAGGCATATCTGGTGGCGGTCGAGTGACTGGTATCACCGTGTCATGGCCACAGTACTGACGCCGGGTTGCTCGAACTTGGTGTGATTGAACCTTCCAGGAGCGAGTGGTGCAGTCCGATTGTGATAGTTGGCAAAAAAGATAGCACCAAACGCTTCTGCGTTGACTTCCGTAAGGTAAACACTATTGCCAAGTTTGATGCCTACCTCATGCCTTGGGTCGACGAGCTTCTCAACAGACTGGGAACGGCAAGGTTAATCTCAAATTTGGATCTGACGAAGGGATACTGTCAGATCCCCTTAACCCACAGGAAAACTGCATTTTCTATCCCTGATGGTCTGTTTCATTTCATAACTATCCAGAGGTCTCTCTTGGGGTTGGCCGGTTATTACGCCATGTTGATCAACCCTCTAGTAAACCTCACTAAAAAGAGCACACCAAATTCAATTAAATGGACAGCAGAATGTCAGGGGGCATTTGATACTGTTATGCAGAGACTCTGCTAAGCCCCTACCCTTATCACACCAGATTGATAAGGAATTCATCCTCCACTGATGCTTTGGATGTTGGTTTGGTGGCAGTCTTGTCCTAAAAGGTAGAGGAAGTAGAACACCCCATCATGTAACTCAGTAAAAAGATGCACCCCCGGGAGCGCAAATACTCCGTAGTCGAAAAGGAGTGTTTGGTCATTAAATGGGCTACTCACTCTTTACAATGTTAAATGCTGGGACATTCGTTCAGTCTCATCACTGACCACACTCCACTCAAGTGGTTAAGCACAATGAAGGACAGCAATGCCCGGATAACTCGGTGGTACCTGGCATTATTATTATTCTTATTTATTATTATTATTTATTTCTTAGCAGACGCCCTTAATCAGGGCGACTTACAATCGTAAGCAAATACATTTCAAGTGTTACAATACAAGTAATACAATAAGAGCAAGATAAATACAATGACTTTTGTTCAAGCAAAGTACAAGTGTGACAAAATACAATTCAATAATACAGCAGATAACAGCGATAGTTACATCAGGATATGATTAAATACAAAATACTACAGATTAAACACTTGGCAGATTACAGTATTCTGAAGTACAGGATTAAATGCAGTAAAATAGGGGGCAGATAAGAGCAAATAAAGCGCATTTAAGGAAGGGTGATTGTGTCCCAGGATAAAAACAGAGGAGTTCTACAGGTGCTGTTTGAAGAGGTGAGTCTTAAGGAGGCGCCGGAATGTGGTCAGGGACTGGGCAGTCCTGACATCTGTAGGAAGGTCGTTCCACCACTGCGGAGCAAGGGTGGAGAAGGAGCGGGCTCGGGAGGCAGGGGAGCGTAGCGGAGGTAGAGCCAGTCTTCTAGTGCAGGCGGAGCGGAGAGGTCGAGTGGGGGTGTAGGGAGAGATGAGGGTCTGGAGGTCTTGAACTGGATGCAAGCGGTGATCGGGAGCCAGTGGAGTGAGCGGAGTAGCATTGCAGCCCTTCATGATTCACCGTGCAGGGAAAGACCAACAAAATGCTGTTTTTTTTTCCCGGGAGGGGGGTGTAATGGGAAAAGCAGAGTTAGCGGAGTGTTCCTTCGCCTCCACTGAGCTATGGGGTATGTGACAGAGAAGGAATGAATCTTGGCTATAAATCTCCCTCCCGACCTGTGAGGGCGCTGTGTAAAGGAAACAGTGTGCCTCGGACTGGATGGTCTGACAATTCATTCCAGGGAAAGATGGAAGTCGGCCATCTAGAAAGGGGGCAGATTGGAGAAAAAATGGTTACACTCGCTAACCAAGGTGGCGTGTCTAACGGTACGAAAGGGGACATGGCTAAGCGATCTGTTCCTTTGTTATGGTTGCGAGAGAACCGCTGAAGGAGAATAAAGTAACCATGAGTGTTTAGTGTTTGTTTGTTTTGTCATTTGTAATTGTACTTGTTTGTTCTTATTAGACGACTAACATGTACCGGGAGCTGTCACTTAAGGCCAGTACCAACCCGTACAGCACTGCACTACTGTACACAAATAAACTGTATTACACCACTTGCACTTTAGCACTCACTCTGGACTTGTGATCATGTTTGTGTCTTTGTGTGTGTTTATACTGAGTTTATTATTTTGGGACTGTAACCCGTTATTTAAAACAGTGCAATACACATTGCTGTGTACTGCCTGGGATTATTATTTACGATCGCAATGACCTGGATTACAAATGGGAACCAATAAAGAATTGTTTGGAATTGACAACTTTGTTGCCAATCATCTGTTACGCAATACATCACTTCTACACCTGTGTACTGCAAACCACTTTGCCACATTAGGCTACACATTACATTATGTAAAAATATAAATCTGTACAGTAGGTCAATACAGTATACAGTGCAATAGTAAAATCAAATGAATACCTAGCGCACTTTAAATAAAATAAATCATGCTGCTGCATTGTACACATTGGTGTACAATGCAAATAAAATATTTAAAAAAAAATGAAATTAAATGATTGTAGTATTTTATTTTTTATTTTTTTATTATTATTGTTTTTAACTTGGCCTAGACAATTAACACAAAATAGATCATGGTCCTATACAGATGCTCAGAACAGTGGCGTGCCGTGACAAAATGGACTGGGGCAGCAGAGTCGTCGCAACCCCCACCCCCCCTCCTTTTTTTAAGTGGCAGCTACCTGTAAGTGCCGAGTATATCCTTCCCTTTCTGTGTCAGCTCGGGGATCTGTGGTGTACATCTCCCTTTTTTTTTAACAATCTCCAATTTTTCAAAGAAAGTTCTCCTTGAAAAAGGATTTGTAACCAAATCGACTATGATGTCTCCGTCTTCTCACATTTTTTTTATTTTAGTGTAAAATAAAATTCGAATTAATTAGATGTTGTAAAGGTATTTATATTTATCAATGTATATTTATAAGCAATATCGTGTGAAATCCAGCTGTCCTCCTAACTGCAGTGCTAACCAAGGAATATTCATGTTTTGGGGTTGCTCACTAATGATTGGTCAGCTGTCAGAGCTTTGACTTTCCCATTGGTTCCTAAAGCAAGGCCTTCAAGTGAGGCAGAGAATACCCTGGGAGATTTATGGCCCGCCTCTGCTCACTCCTGATTGGTCGCCGGTCTAAAATAAAAACAAAAAAAACAAAGACATTCTTCAACTCGTCTATTGGTTAAACTCACTCAAGACCTTCAACTGAAACGGAGAATACCCTCAACTTTTTTTTCCTAGCGTTTGGTCGTTGTTTTAGACTTATGCGGGGGAAATGCAGATCTTAGTGGCTGATCACATCCCCTTCAGAAAACCCCTAGACCCCTAGCCACTGGTGTGCTGTGAATTTGGCAGGGGTGCAGTACCAGCCCAGACCACCAGGAAGTACAGCCTTCAAGAAGAGCAAATAAAATACAACAGCGATTAAATAAGTAGATTTAAACGGTAATACAGATCCACAAAAAGGGAGACAAAACCGAACCAGGTAGCTACAAACCAATAAGCCCGACTTCTATTGTATGTAAACTTCTGGAAACTATAATAAGATCCAATATGGAAAAATACCTATATGGTAACAGTATCCTGGGAGACAGTCAGCATGCTTTTAGGAAAGGGAGATCGTGTCTAACTAACCTGCTTGATTTTTTTGAGGATGCAACATCGACAATAGATAATTGTAAAGCATCTGACATGGTTTATTTAGATTTCCCGAAAGCTTTTGACAAAAGTCCCACATAAAAGATTAATTCTCAAACCCAACGCAGTAGGGACTCAAGGAAATGCATGCACATGGATTAGGGAGTGGTTAACATGTAGAAAACAGAAAGTACTGATTAAAGGAGAGGACCTCAAAATGGAGTGAGGTAACCAGTGGTGTACCACGGGGATCAGTATTAGGTCCTCCGATATTCCTAATCTACATTAATGATTTAGATTCTGGTATAGTTTATTTAGGAAATGCCTTTATCCAAGGCGACTTCCAGAGACTAGGGTGTGTGAACTATGCATCAGCTGCAGAGTCACTTACAACTACATCTCACACGAAAGACTGAGCACAAGAAGGTTAAGCGACTTGCTCAGGGTCACACAATGAGTCAGTGGCTGAGGTAGGATTTGAACCGGGGACCTCCTAGTTACAAGCCCGTTTCTTTAACCACTGGACCACACAGCCTCCTATAGTAAGCAAACTTGTTAAATTTGCAGACGGCACAAAAATAGGATGAGTGGCAAACTGTTGCAGCAGCAAAGGTCATTCAAAATGACCTAGACAGCATCCAGAACTGGGCAGACACATGGCAAATGACATTTAATAGAGAATGGTGTAAAGTACTGCACGCAGGCAATACAGATGTGCATTATAAATATCATGGGAGATACTGAAATTGAAAAAGGAATCTATGAAAAAGACCTAGGAGTTTATGTTGACTCAGAAATGTCTTCACCTAGACTGTGAGGAAGCTATAAAAAAAAAAAAGGCCAACAAGATGCTCAGATATATTGGGAGAAGTGTTGAATTTCAATCAAGGGAAGTAATGTTAAAACTTTACAATGCATTAGTAAGACCTCCCCTAGAATATTGTGTTCAGTTCTGGTCACCTTGTTACAAAAAGGATATTGCTGCTCTAGAAAGAGTGCAAAGAGCGACCAGAATTATCCTGGGTTTAAAAGGCATGTTGTATGCAGACAGGCTTAAAGAACTGAATCTATTCAGTCTTGAACAAAGAAGACTACGGGGTGATCTGATTTAAACATTCAGAATTCTATAAGGTATTGACAATGTCGACCCAGGGGACTTTTCCGACGTGAAAAAAGAAACAAGGACCAGGGGTCACAAATGGAGATTAGATAAAGGGGCATTCAGAACAGAAAATAGGATGCACTTTTTTACACAGAGAATTGTGAGGGTCTGGAACCAACTCCCCAGTATTGTTGTTGAAGCTGACACCCTGGGATCCTTCAAGAAGCTGCTTGATGAGATTCTGGGATCAATAAGCCACTAACAACCAAACGCGCAAGATGGGCCAAATGGCCTCCTCTCGTTTGTATACTTTCTTATGTTCTTATGTCCCGGGTTGTTCCCAGAGATCAGAAAATGCTAATCTTCTGACAGTCCCTAACATTCGTTTGTACTCTGTCGGAGACAGAGCATTTAGTTATAATGCCCCTTCTCTTTGGAACTTGCTCCTGATTCATATCAGGAATGCTAGCACAATTGAATCTTTAAACGATGTTTGAAACCGTATTTGTTTGGGTCTGTTTATTTGTAGCTGGATTATATATTAGATACAGGCTTTTTTATAGATTTTTTCTAAAGCGCCCAGAAATGCTTGCATGGAGATCGCTATAAGTGAAATTTGTATTGACTTTGTATTTGACTTTAAGCTAACTTGGTAATGACCTAGTTTTGCTCGGCGCATCGCTGGTCCCAGGGCATTTAATACAGCCGTTTTTGCTGGAAGCCATGAAGCTAAATCTTGAACTTGTTTTGGCTTGAAATGTTAAAGGAAATCTAGATTGTACTGTAAAGTGCAATCAGTAAATGCTCACAAGCTAACTTTAATCACCACTTTATTGATTTAAATAAAGTGGTGCCACTCGGGGACCCGACACCACTTCATTGAATGTTAGTTTTGCAATAATAGCCAACGAACTGTGAAATACCAGCAAAATAATTGATTGTGGCAAGAATAACTTGAGTCACTTCAGTTTATGACTTAGGTCTGTTCCCAGAAGCATGCCAGTGTTCTGCTAAATACGTATATTGCAAAGACTCATAGGACTGTTAACATTGCTCTAATGCACATTCAGTGGAGTGCTCTGGGATTATGCTCTTGCACATTTTGAAAGGTATGAGGGGGGAAGAGAGAGAGAGAGAGAGAAATCCACATCTTTGTCCGTTGATAGGTGAAAGATTTGCTAATGGCTATCTGGCTCAAATTGTGCCTGTCTTGGATAAGTGCTTGCACTTACTGGACTCTTTCTGACAAAAATAAATATCTGGTCTAGGTTTCCAGTCTTCATGGTATTTTGCCATCCAACACACCTAAACAACCTTCCCCGTTCACCGCTATTAAGGAACTCCGTACAGGGTAAAGTGGAGTGCAGTTTAAATAATCTGCACCATTGACAATGGATTCTGTCACACCGACACATTAAATTGTATTTCAGTATTCAAAGACACGGTGACCTTCCTCAGACACAGCACACAAAAAATATATTTTACAATAAACTCAAATGGAACCGGGATGTGCAATACATCCATGCCCATCCCCTGCGATGTCCACGGTTGAACTTGCCGTACAGAAATACAGAATACGCCTGTGCAACTTTAGTATGAAGCCAATGTCTAAAAGCATGTATCTTTATCATCTGGAAAAGAAAAAAAATCACGTCTCTCTTAGGTCACAGGTAAAAGTGAAGGGTGCAGTTAGATTTGTTGCAAAGTTTCCACAATGATGGACATTTCTAAACTGTTCACAGTTAAGAGTTTGTGAGATACATTGTTAGCAGTAGTAGGTGCGGCAGCAGCGGGTCGACAAACTCATACAAGCTCCTTTTACAGGGTTGCTTAAGAACTGCTATTAAACCCACAGTGTTTATCTCAGTGAGTTATTAGACAGAGACTGAACTGCATAAAGCATTTTATTTAAAATAGTATTAACAACTTTGATAACTTGAACAAAAATTAACATACGGTTTGCATTATGTGAGACAGTATAAAGAAAATCACAATTGCAATGGTCTGTACTAGGAGTTATAATGCAACTCTAACCAAAGTGAACAGTTTAAACTTGTAACTTTAAAACAGCAAGTTTGCTGTGGTTTACAGGGAATCAGGTGTTGGGGAGCTGAATTTTTCTTATTCTGTTTTGAGTGCCAGTTCTGGTTTTTTTTTTTTTCGTTAAGTTTACGTGGCAACTTTTTTTTTTTTTTAAGTTTAGGGAGCGTGTGAAAATTACACGCTTTAACTATGTTGCCATTTCTATGTTCACTAGTTTGCTCTGTGTACCTTTTTTTCTGAGAAGTGGCTTACCTTCAGTCAGAATCAGAGTATATTACAAAGCATCTGTGGATGGGAGATTTTTCGGGTGGCCGATTTTTATAGAGGTTTACAGTGACTCTCTCATGGAAAATGCAGTTACCTGCTTTTCACTGGACATGGCGGGTTATGGGGGGGGTTTGCTTTATTAGGTACACACTGGAGAATTGCGGAGATGTGTTACTGATGACAGTGACAGCTCGTGCGGGGGTAGGCTCTGTTGCTGGTATTAATGAGAGCGTGTTTCCCCTATAACACACGGCCATGTAATACAGGAAATATCAACTGGATGAACCCAGGCAGGTCAGCACAGCAGGTAATCTAAACCATTCCCCAGTTGAAATCTTCAACCTTGTTACTAATATCTAGTCCGTTTGAAGTAGATCTGTGCTATAGTCTGTAGTTTGATTTGAAATGTCATATTATAAGGTACATACAATTACAACTACAAATTTCTTCCACACATGGCAGAAAAAATTACAATAACACTGAAAGATGTATAGTGGTGTACTCTATTAAAATAGCACTACAGTTTGTATTTGCATTAAGGTCCTAGATGGCCATTTAAAGTCTATTTGTGCTCTGTATCCAGGCTGTAAAATGTTATGTGCATTTTGATGCAAGTGGAAAAATAGTTTCAGAAGCATTTTCACTGTTGCCTTTTAAGTTTGCAGTGGTTGTAAAGTACCCTGTCCATGAATTAGCACTATATGAAAGTTAATGCAGTGTAGATTGATTGATAGGATGTAGTGTAGAAGGTACAAGGTGCTCGATTGTCGTTTTGCGGCAAATAGTCAACAGGTTGTCCAGTGTTCAACAAAATGAGGTAGAGTTATTCACAGCCCTAAAAGTTAAGCTTTGTCTGATTATTGACGGTTGGAGTCTTAGGCAGTAGTGGTTTCTAGTTTTTTTTTACCATCACAAGTCACATGGTTTTTCTGCCATGTTGACGTCTTGAGAAAATAATTTGGCTTTTCACAGAAGCAGGGTAGCAGTTTAATTTCTTTCTGGAACGATATGCTGAAAATGTAGTGGAGGAACAGGTTGTATGCGGTTTCAGACTTTGCAAACAGACAGGGTAGCAGGCTCACTAGAGGTGGTATTGAGTCACTGGACCTGAACACTGACCAGAGGCTGACTGCAGCACAGGGAGCCCAACAGCCGATGAAGCCAACACTGACGAGCACTACTATCTAAAAGACAATAGACGGGACCGATTTATTTCACAGCTCAAACTCATCTCTTTAATGGGGCAGCAGTGTGGAGTAGTGGTTAGGGCTCTGGACTCTTGACCGGAGGGTTGTGGGTTCAATCCCCAGCGGGGGACACTGCTGTTGTACCCTTGAGCAAGGTACTTTATCTAGATTGCTCCAGTAAAAACCCAACTGTATAAATGGGTAATTGTATGTAAAAATAATGTGATATCTGTATAATGTGAAATAATGTATAATGTGATATCTTGTAACAATTGTAAGTCGCCCTGGATAAGGGCGTCTGCTAAGAAATAAATAATAATAATAATAATAATGAGTGAACGCGATGGATTAAAATCATATTCAACAGAATGCCACCATCTAGTGTATAAAATAAAACCACACATTGTATCTGTAATCTCTGATTAGTCACACTTTGTGTTTCATTTCCTCTAGCTTAAAGGTAAAGAAAGAAAACTGCAGTCATTTTTTTCTCTCAGGATCAGTTATCCAATGCAAGGAGTAAACGGAAATGTGTAGATACAAACACTGAATCTGTTACACATACAGTAATTATTAAAAATGGACATTGTGAACATCTGACTTTCAACTTGCACTGTAGGTTCAGCTACCATTAAATTGTGCAGTTTATGCAAACTATTTACAACACAAGCAGTATTGCTAAAAGTTGTTTCAATTTGCAATATTTTGCAATCTCAGGCCCAAATTTTTGTTTACCATTTCATATAACTAAATGTATCTTGAACAAAGCACTTAATGGGAATTTCCGACACCAATATGACAAATTTTCTGTATGGTCATTTAGGACGCAACTCACTGTTTTCTGAAATATAAATGTTAAAATGGTGTCATGGCACAGCATTTTATTTATTGCGACAGTGAAAAAAAGGTTACTACAAACATTGTATCTCCCTGAGAAATTATTCAGCTGTCAACTGAAATATATTTCTGCTATTTTTTTTAAACTTTTGGTAAGATATTAAAATTAAATGTTTTAATTACTAAATGCAATCTATTTTTCAAATGTAGTATTCATGCAAACCTTCCATTGAGCTGCTTTAAAAAGGTTCTGTGCAGCATTCTCTAATCAGTGAATTGTCTTCTACACATCCTCACAAACAAGCATGTGTGCACGACCCCAGAAAATAGTCAACATTTTATTCATAGTTACCAATAACACCGTGTAACAATTTTTTTTTTTTTGTTCCTGGGTAGTAAGTGTTATTTGCTAATTGCTTATGCCTCAAAAGTATAGAAAATGGCTATTATTCCCCACAAACTTTGCTTTTGTGACCAGGACAGTGATATTTTGAAATTTACCTATTTTCCAGAACATTCCAGATAGATTCAGTGCTGAGTAAACTTGGAGTAACTTCTAGAACTTTCCAGTAATATAAATAGTAGTATAAATACAGGAGCCGTAAGCCCACCAGTTCAGTTTAGTTCCAGCTGCCTAAGAGGATACATATCTGCATTTTTCTGAGATGGCATCAAGAGGCTGCAATGGTGGCATTCCTGATGGGTCTCCAAGGCAGTTTTACCAAGTTTCCCTGCTATCTTTGCCTTTGGGACAGCAGGGACACCAAGGCGCACTACCACAGGCGGGACTGGCCACAGCGGAACGAGTTCTCTGTGGGGAGAAACAACGTCAAGTGGGAGCCACTGGTGGACCCCCGGAAGGTGCTGATGCCACCACTGCACATCAAATTGGGCCTTATGAAACAATTTGTCAGAGCTCTAGATAAGGAGTCGGCAGCCTTCAAGTACCTTCAAGACTTCTTCCCTAAGCTGTCTGAGGCAAAGGTCAAAGCCGGTGTCTTCGTCGGGACCACAGATAAAGAAGATCCTGGAGTGCAATGAATTCCCCAAGAAGCTCACTAGTAAGGAGAAAGCGGCTTGGAACAGCTTTGTCGCAGTGGTTCGGGGCTTCCTGGGCAATCACAAGGCCGAAAACTATGTGGAGCTGGTTGAGACTCTGGTGAAGAACTACAGCACAATGGGCTGTAGGATGTCCCTCAAAGTCCATATCCTTGATGCTCATCTTGATAAAAATTCAAGGAGAACATGGGAGCGTACTCAGAGGAGCAAGGCGAGCGCTTCCACCAGGATATACTGGACTTTGAACGCCGCTACCAAGGACAGTATAACGAGAACATGATGGGAGACTACATTTGGGGGCTGATTCGTGAAAGTGATTTACAGTATAATCATAAATCTCGAAAAACTACTCACTTCTAAATCTTTTGTAGTCATTTTTGTATTATTTTAGTATAAATACATGTTAATTTGGATTCATATGTTGTTTTTTTCTGACTATGTGAACGAAAAGACACAAATTCACCCGTTTTCTCATTGGAAATAGGTAAATTTCAAAATATCACTGTCTGGTCACAAAAGCAAAGTTTGTGGGGAATAATAGCCATTTTCTATACTTTTGAGGCATAAGCAATTAGGCAATAACACTTACTACCCAGGAACAAAAATTGTGTTACATAGTGTAATTAAATACACACAGCTGTCAGCCTCCATTCCAATTTCATTGCACTGGGAATGATTGCTGTTCCCCATTGCCTTGTACGCTTTATGGATTTTCCGTGCTATTCCAAAGTAGCATACGATGATGGTCAGAGCTGGTACTGTTGTGCAGAGTATGAACATACAGATCATAAATGTAGATCCGTTGACTTTAAATTCACTCCATGTGATTAAGGAAATTTGATAGTCCATATTAATATTTGGAATGTATGGTACTTTCAATTGAGAGATACTGAGCATAGGGTTTATGTGGGGTATTTTGGAATGCAGGGTCTGTCTCAAATTCCAGATTGAGTAGAGGGAGAGCAAATATGACCATTTATGAAGGGGGTTTCACAGCTCTGCTTGGTTGCATGGTGGGATGGGAGAATCTCAGAGATAACAGATGTAAAGGAATTTTTGTGAGGCTTGAAAACTTGCCACGTACACAGGTATAGTGAGGAGGGGTCATAAATGACATTAAAACGGTGTGTTTTGGAATCTACAAAACTGAAGTGAATGCATTGTGTGGTGCTCAGTTCTACCTAGGGTTACCATGTGGCTCCAGATTAACCGGACGCTGTGAGACAGAACGGGATTTCAAACTTGCCCCTAAATTGAAATAAATGAAGGTGTAAATGAACCATCCTTAGCTACAATTAATAATGGTGCTTAAATACACGCATGCGCGTCAAATAATTGTATTATACCAAGAATGAATTGCAGTCAGTCTCTATTTTTTTCTGTTTGTTAAAATTCAATCGCCCATATTATTCTGCAAATACAATCGCATCATCATCTCGTTGCTCTATCGATAAATTAGCTATTGGTTCATTAAGATCTGATCAGAAGCAGCTGATCAGTGTGACTTGTTTGCTGCGCCCAAGCAATTCCACCACAGCAGGATTAATCTCAGCAAAGGTTGAGCTCATTTATACATGAATTACTTTCAATTTAGGGGGAATTTTGAAATCCCGGTCTGTCTCAAAGCGTCTGGTTAATCTGGAGCCATATGGTAACCCTAGTTCTACCAATCTCACTGCAGCCCAGAGTGACATGACTCTGGGCAATACAATAGTTCTATTCTTGTATTGCAGCAATAAACATATTTTTGACTTCACCAATATTGTTTTTCAGTTGTTTATCAATAGTTCCTTACAGATAGTATAAGATAACCCAAATGTATCAGGACTATACTTTCCCCAGCCAAGTAACGGGACAACTGACCACATCAAAGCATAGAGCCAGGTGAAAAGAATCATAATAGACAATTCTTCTTGCTCATCTTCACACTTTAAATAAGACAAACACCTCATTAACATAACATGTTAAAGATTAGATAGCAGGGTTCCGAAAAATATAGCATTATATGTTTCCATGTGTTGCTACAACTGTTTAAATAACGTACCTGTAATTTCTCTTTTCCTTGTCAACATCCTGACAACTTCACACTTAAAACTTTAGTCATTTTCAAAGTTATTTTCAAAATAGTCGCTCTAGTGCACCAAGGTTTGAGATCGGTCCTCAAAAAAAAAAAAAAAAAAAAGTACTCTGGCTTTTCTGTTCCACGTTATTGCTGTATTACCTGTTTGACAAAGTGGGCAATGATCCTTACTATCCTCAGGGCCTGGGACCCGTTACAGTATTTTGGATTTTAAACTAATATGACTTGTTTTACATTTATTTTTTTGCAAATTCACCATATTCCAAATTCTTACTTTTAATTGTAGGCACACTTGCATCTCTCAATGTTGATTATCCCACACTGGGGATGAAATCACCTGCAATGAGTGGAGGTGGTCGTACATATGTATGTACAAAAAATAAATGTATAAAACTAAACAAAGTCTTTGTCAATGTCACAAAAGACATTGGGAAAGACGTCAATATTCTCTTTCAAAACCTCTGTGCTCTTTGAAGCTACTGTATTCTTTAAAGATCAAAGGCAATTTATCAGATATGTGAACTCACCAGGAAACTGCAAATTCTGAGACTATAAAATCAAGTTATAGCCATTATGGTTAAAGTTATTATGCTGGAAACTCCAAAGATTCTGATTAATCCATAATAAATACAGGAGCAGTATCCTCCCAGCCAGCTATGGTTCCAGGCATGGGCAATGGCAAGTGGATACATGCCGATTGTCATCCCAAGATCAGTCACAGCTCAGGAGCTCAGACGGCTTGAGGCGGGAGGATTTCTAAAGCAGTGACAAGGACCGCTACATTTCCCAGGACAGCTGGAAAAGAGCAGGGATTAAACAACAAGCACAGTTTTAAAAAAAGTAGGAAATATACCCTTTGGTGTAATAGTAAAAATGTGTGTGTGACAGCGTTAGATCTCTTCCTCTGCCTAGGGACAGATATTGTGTGTCTAGAGTGAACTAAGCTGCATCAAGCTTGGGCAGTGACATTTAAGGCAGTGACATGTCGCCAGTCCTGGATGACTGTTGCCCCACCCACCCCTTTCTCTTTGTAAAGGCACACATGAAGTAAATATTGTATTAATTCTGGATGAATAATACTCTGGGAAGTCCTGAGATTGAGGAGCTATTGAATTATCTGCTTTAATCAGATGGGATAAAATTCACATGATTCATTAGTTTTGTCACTTCTGATATTAATCAAATAAGCAGCCTTAGATGAATAAATTAATTGGGTTCCATTCAATTAAGGAGGCTGTGTGGTCCAGTAGTTAAAGAAATGGGCTTGTAACCAAGATGTCCCCGGTTCAAATCCCACCTCAGCCACTGACTCATTGTGTGACCCTGAGCAAGTCACTTAACCTCCTTGTGCTCTGTCTTTCGGGCGAGACGTAATTGTAAGTGACTCTGCAGTTGATGCATAGTTCACACACCCTAGTCTCTGTAAGTCGCCTTGGATAAAGGCGTCTGCTAAATAAACAATAATAATAATAATAATAATAATAATAATAATAATAATAATAAATCTAACCCTTGGATGATCTAATACCACCGCCCATTTAGATGCATCATTAGATAACGTTCATGAATTGATTACTTGAATAGCCCCCATTATACTTAAACCTTTTCAACGTGGCCATATACAAAACTACAGTAAGCAACCTCTATTAACAGCAGTGTGGAGTAGTGGTTAGGGCTCTGGACCGGAGGGTTGTGGGTTCAATCCCAGGTGGGGGACACTGCTGCTGTACCCTTGAGCAAGGTACTTTACCTAGATTGTTCCAGTAAAAACCCTACTGGATAAATGGGTAATTGTATGTAAAAAAAAAAAAAAAAAATGCAATATATGTATAATGTGAAATGTATAATGCAATATCTTGTAACAATTGTAAGTCACCCTGGATAAGGGTGTCTGCTAAGAAATAAATAATAACAGACAACCCAGTTTTACAGCACACTTCCACCAAGGTGTCTTTGAGGCCCAGACCCAGAATTGCAAGTTTAAGCACTGGCATGCACTTTTTATTATTTACAATAACAAAAAGAAAAAAAAACAAACAAAAAAACCTAACTTTATTTTGGAGTACTAACTAAACTCGCTGGTTCCAGTTCTATCTAAAATCGGGCGGCTAAGCCATTTACCGATTAAAACAGTTTATAAACACACACAAAATACAAAAAAGTTCACACAGTACCTTTTAAACCACACCGGTTTCTTCACCATACCAGCCTTGCTTCGCACAGACTGGAGACTGCCCAGAACAAACACTTTCTTTCTTATTATATACCTGCCTGCTAATTAGAACCAGGTGAATCTCATTTTGGCTGTCTCCCGTGGCATTCTGGGGGATGTAGTCTTTTGGCCCCTCCTGGACTACATTGTTCTCCTTTTTCCTCCTAGTGATACAGTACCTGTCAGGAGATGCGCAATCTGCGCTCGGGAGATGTGTGACCTGGTGACGTATTTTCCGAATGAGTTCACGCAGATGGCGAATTTGGGCAGGTTTTGCACAAAATCTGAGCAGAATCTGCGCAGCATTAGGTTTCCTAGAATTTAGAATTTCTCTCAACATCACCTCCATTTTTGTTCTGTCAGAACTGTTGTTCATCTACCAAAGCTGTCCACGCTCCGTCTGCACAGACCGTGACGTTACGCGCAGACTCCCGTCTGCAATCTAGCCGGCGACAAAGTGTCGCGAACGCACCCAGTGAGAAGCGTTAGCAGCATGGAAGGTAAATCAAGAGTACCTGCGCTCGTCGAGTTCACAAAAACCATAGAGTAGACAGGGAAAGAACTGAGAAATGCCAACCTAAAATACACTGGTTCTAAAATAACTGAAATCGTTTTTGGTCTTTTTATTATTATTTATTACCAAGTATCAATAAGAAATTACTTATTTGGTGGGTCAATCAATATATTTCTTTATTTAAGTAAGTTTAAAACTTAAATACGGTAGAACAAATAGGGGTTTAGTAGTGTTTGTTGTCTGGTTTAATGTGATTTGATCAAAATCTATACTATGTTTAAAACAAAATCATTGTTTTAGAAAACAAAAAAGAACTGGCAAAAAAAGCCATATCTCAACAAAAGTGCAAACTACCACTTGCGAATCCAAACTCATCTACAAACTTATAAACTTATAAAAAACAAAAAAACAAAACGTAATAATGCACTGTACAAGAAATGAACACACAAACAACTCTCTGGAGCTTTAATAATTGTATTAATTGTATATTTCCGTAGCCTACAACCACTGGCATGGCAGCACACGGTACATATGATCAATGAAGCTGTTGCATGCCACTGTCATCTTTGTTTTCCCGAATTCCCGAATTGAGTTAATCAGACGTGTTTGGTTAATATAATACATCAGGATTTGCTTGCTGGTTTTATAGTTAGTTTGGTTAAAAAACATTTAGCTTTTTTAACTTTTCCAGACAAAAGGAAGTTTTCAATGATTTTTTAATAAGTTGTCTGTGGATTTTGTCACAGTGGATGAACAGATCACTTATTACACTGGTAAAAAAAAAAGTGTTTGTTTGCACTGCTGGGGTGTTTTGCATGTGTTTATGAAACAACAGCTACAATACCAGTCTTTTACGTTAGTAGTTTTTCAAATTACTGTACGTTTGAGCATTTTAACTACAGGTAGTGGACAAAAAAATGGAAACCCCAATGTAAAGTCACTTAATAGGGCGTTGGGCCACTATGGTATCCTGCTCTGTGGTGTTCTCGGCGGACCGTTTTTGATGAAACTGGCTGCTTGCGCCCCAGGTTGAAATTTGCAGTCAATTGATCTGCAGTTGCTCGTCTGTTTTGCCTTGCACTTCGAATTAATTCACGAATATCACGATCCTGGAGTATGCGCTTCCACCCACTGTTGCCCTTTGCTGATGATGTCTTTCCCTCGGAGTTCCATGCCGACATCACCTTAGACACCGTTGCTCGTGAAACATCAGCAAGTTGAGCTGTCTTGGTCACTGAAGCTCCTGCCAAACGCGCCCCAACAATCACCCCTCTTTCAAAATCACTGAGGTCTCCTCTTGCAGCCATGCTAGCCATAATTATAGGCAACCAGGCCTGTCCAGCATAGCAATGGGCAGCAGTGTGGAGTAGTGGTTAGGGCACTGGACTCTTGACCGGAGGGTTGTGGGTTCAATCCCCAGTGGGGGACACTGCTGTTGTACCCTTGAGCAAGGTACTTTACCTAGATTGCTCCAGTAAAAACCCAACTGTATAAATGGGCAATTGTATGTAAAATAATGTGATAACTGTATAATGTGAAATAATGTATAATGTGATATCTTGTAACAATTGTAAGTCGCCCTGGATAAGGGCGTCTGCTAAGAAATGAATAATAATAATAATAATAGTACAGTCTACTGTGCGTCACTTTGCACAGAACTAGATAACAATGTGTGAAGAAGCTATATCTAGTGAGATACATCTGCACCACAGTGGCTTGTCAGGCGTGAACACGTAAGATACAAGATTAAGTTACCTTGTGTTTAAAGTCCAGCTGTTTACACGTGTCACATATTTTTAAGAACACGTTTCTTATGTGAAAGTCATTACACCCCCTTGCTTCCACCGAACAGGCAGTACTTTCATGCCTCACTCACATTTAACCTTTACTTGATGAGGTGAACTGGACAGGGATTTTTTTTTTTTTTTTCAATTGTGTCAATGGTCTTGTTGTTGGGCACTTAATAACACAATTACTGTTGCAAATAACTCACAACGTAACAACAATTTTTATTTTATTTTTATTTTCAATTTTTCCTCATTGATATGTTTCCAGTAACTGTTTGAGGTTGAGTGTTTGTGGTCAATGATGTTGATTCTTCTGGAGCCTCCCCTTATAAACGTTTACCTTAGTAAAAGTATAGCAAAGTGTAATAAAGCATGGTGAAAGCATTATAAAGAATAGGTAAGCATTGGTATGGTAAAGCATATTAAAAACATGGCAAACCAGGGTAAACTATGGTAAGTGCGTAGTATAACCATGGGGAAAACTGGGAAAACTGAAAAAATAAGAATAAAAAATACTGTGGTAAACTTTTATAAGGGTGCTTCAGGAACATCCATGCTTCCAGTAGCATTTATACGTAGTCCAAACCTTAAATCTCAAAAGTCACTATCCAATTACAAATTCATTCCCCAGCATGATGACTGAAATATTACTTTCTGCACAAAAGTGTGGATTTTCCTAGCGCATTTAGTACTGTATGACATTTGACATTTCATTACCAGCAGCTAGCAGAGGCAAGCAGATAGTTAAGGAGACAGGAAACACACATCCCCTCAAGCACAAAGATGCCATCCCCGCTCCTTCGATCGCTTCCTAAGGAAACGTTTCACAGGAATTTAGATGCACCATTTCATTTTCTACAGTGCGTGGGTACCTGGGGAGAGCAAGCATTCATTCACACAGAAGCCATTAAGGGTTACATAACATACTCGAATGTTGTTCTGTATAAC
This sequence comes from Acipenser ruthenus, assembly GCF_902713425.1. NCBI lineage: Eukaryota > Metazoa > Chordata > Actinopteri > Acipenseriformes > Acipenseridae > Acipenser > Acipenser ruthenus. Next base: position 19,039,104 of record NC_081193.1, read on the forward strand.
AATAAGTGCAAGACGAGAGGAAAGTCATGTTTTGAAGACATCAATACCAAATTAAAAAGACAAAAAAAACACTTTCTGGAATCATAGAGGCGGACGAAAAGATTGATTTTAAAAGTGGTTGACTAATCATTCTTCATATGTCATTTCTTGCACAATTAAAAAAAATATTTTGTTGATTTTTCAGGGAAAATTAAAGCTGTTGGCATGCAGTTTTCAAATTTAAATCAGAACCTTGCTTGAGCCATCTAACCTTGGGTTGTGTAAACACTTGTAAACATGTGATGTGGCAACAGCAATTCCACTCTGTCTACTGCCTGAAGAAAAAAAAAAAAGCCAGTGGAATGCAAGGACAATGCTACAATATAAGGGTAGAATAAATTGAATCAAAGTGAAAATAAAATCTGGAAGCAAAGGTTTTACAGCAAAAAATTATTATTCACATTTTTATTGTGTGCACTGTGTGTACGATTTATTTAATGTCTTTAACATTCTAGCGTGTTAACTATCACTTTGAAAAATGAGAAGAAAAAAAAACTTCTAGTCCTTAAAATTGTCCTTATTTTTTTAATTAAAAAATAAATGAATTAAATAGGACACCATGTTAAGAAATGTTATTACAATCTTTATTACTATATTTTACCATACCTTATATAGCATGCAGATTGTACTTTATACTGGCTAATGCATAGGATGGACCATCTGCATCTTTGCAAATCACCTACAATCACATTCATGATGCCCTTTCATCTCCACCCCACCAACTCCCTATACCACTTTTTTGACCTTTCATTTTTGGTCTTGCATTTCTTCTCTTTAGAAAAAGTAACAACATAGCAATTCTTTACACTATTAAAGAATACATGGATGCTTGAGGCTTAATTTCTGTGACTTCACATTTCCATGTGGCTTCTGAAGTATCACAGATGATAGGTGTTCCTCTACCACAAAGTCACAGCATTCATTTTACATGGTTTACCCACTGGCAGGCTCCCAAGGAAACTCTTCACAGCTGCAAATAGAAGACATAGTGCATATCAAACTGGACTAACTATGATTAAGTACTAGGTTCACAACTGGCACGTGTAGAGGCTGTATGTGCGTGCTAGTTAATCTTTATTAAATGTCAGAAAGTTTATCTTTATGCAGTATTATTGAATCGTGCTGATTCTAATAAACGTCTAGCATGCACACATTACTAACATTACTATCTAAAGCCACTCCGAATCCTGTGGGACGGTGAGCGGTCGCGGTGACTAGCTTGACGTTGAAACTCCATCCCTCAGCCTAGGTGGATGCACACTCATAGAGGAGCTTTGATTAAGTGGGTGGAGAATGTAATGAATCTCCTCCTAGCAGCTGATGAGTTAATAACATCACTTAATAACATCAGCATAAGACATCTCTTGACTACAGAGCTTGCTATTTAGTTGAATTGGAAGACGTTTGTCTTCGAACCGTATGGTTTGCAGTTAGCGTCCAGCCCTTATCTTTGAGATGCCAATTCATTTTTTGCTGGAATAAGGTGCTGTGACAGTTTCATGATATGACTGTTAGATATGGCATTGCACATGCTACCTATATACCTTTCAAACCATTTGTGATTTCTCTTCCAGTTTGACAGCAACCTCCTGATTTATGAGAATGAAGTGCTGTTCACATTTTACCGGTACGGATTACATCAGTCTCTTTATGATTATGATTAGAGCTTCTAGTTTTCGTGTTTTAGTTTGATGATCATGTGATGTCTCTTTAAAAATATTTTGAGCAGAATTGCTTTCTTAATCAAACACTAATTAGCAAAGGAAGCTGTTTCTTTTTACCCTTATATCTTGATGGAGTTAACATGAACCTGCATTTCGTTCTGGCTCTAATCGCCTAATTCAGTTTATTAATTTCCACTGTGTTAGTTTCTAGTAGTGCGTCGCTAATTTAAACAATCTGGTATTCAGTTAAGGCTTAAAAACTATTAATTAAGGTTTAAAGAGAGGGAGAGAGAAGGAAAATAAAAATCAAAAACTAGAAGCCCTAATTATGATCATGAAACTCTACTAACCCCATCTCCTCTTTCCAGGTTGAGAGTTGCCTGTCACTGTCTGGGATCCACTGGCTGAATTGTTGTTGGAGAACTGCTGGGCAACATATTCTGCTGACAGGAACAGCTCTCCAAAGTGGGATGTAGACAGGTAAGATCCTGGAATATTGTAGTACTGCTGTAAAATATAGTAACTGGAACTATGGCTGATTTTGTCCTGACTATACTTTCTATCTTTCTAGTTGTGAGAACTCTGCTGATGAGTACTTGACCATCTTTCACGCAGTCTCAAGCAATGCAATAATGCTGTTCCTGTCCCTTCTGATGAGGTTTAAAGTGAAAATGTTTTCCTTCATAAGAGGCTAGGATGCACTGAAAACAGCGCTGACATCAGGGTGGGTGGGGGGGATCAAGGGGTGTCAAGTGTCAAAAGGACACACACTCTTACTTGAAAAAACCTAATAACAAGCACAAAGAACTAATAGCAAGCACATAAAGTAGTTCAATCAAATATACCAAAGCAAATATCACCCAACGTAATATAGGCCATTCCAGTAATTGGAGCACTCCTAATAAGCCATGTCATTTCAAGCCCAGAATGTTGTGAGTACACATTCTATTGCACAAACAAATGTAGCTATTATCACAGCACTTAATATATTCTGTCAGAATGCACTATATTGCTGTTGTAGGTACTAAAATCTATCTAATCTGAATCTTGTAGCACATCTACACGCAAAGGTTGTACGTGTTAAACATAGATATTTGCACCTTACCAGTGTTTATTTTTAATTTGCACCATTTATTCTAATTTATACCTTATTTCTAGAAAACATATGCTTATACATGTAGAAATTATATTAATTAAAGAGCATATCAAGGGAAACAAATGCATTTTCCAGTATGCTTCCATTGGGTAAATCGTTCACCGGATGGTGCTCCTCCCATTGGCTTGTCAAATTAAGTTTTGATTGTAAAACAGGAAAAGTAAAGTTAAAAAAAGCTATTGTAGAAAAACATTTTTAATTTTGATTTAAAAACAGTAAGAGTCCCAGCTTCCCTTGCAGAAGAAGGCAGAGCATTCCATAATGTAGAAGCTTTTCAAGAAAAGACCCTTCCTCCTGTATTATTTTTATTCACCTTAGGGATAAACAACAGCCCTGCATCCTGTGATCTAAGAGTGTGATTAGGAATACACAGGGTCAATAATTCCTGTAAGTAACTGGGTGATAATCTATTCAGGGCCTTACATAAGTCTTAAAATCAATTCTAAACTGCACAGGGAGCCAGTGCAAAGAAGTCAAAACAGGGGTAATATGTTCACTTTCTGGTTTTAGTCATAATCCTAGTGGAGCAAAACATTTAACACTATGGGAGTTAAATTTGCATCTCTTTCAGTGTATAACTAGCACCCTTTATTGTAAAATTAATTACCTAAGTGTTCGGAAATAACACTGCTGTAGTGACAATTTAACTTGTATTCTGTAGATAAACTATGTGCACTTCAGAAGTGTAAAGTAATATCTTCATATTTTGTCAAATATTGTTTCATTGCATCAAAAGTAAATGAAAAATATTGTAGCGAGCACAGAAATGAACAGGGAGACACACACCGAGGTTCACAGATACAACATGGTTTATTTAGAAAGAAAACAGCAAGTCAGCACCATCCAAACACTCACATGCACATACAGAGACAGCCCTTTCCCCACCCCAGAGCACTACCCCCGCATCTCAATGTGACATTCACATAGTACATAAAACAACACAGGAAGGTTTCAACAGTTACAGGGTATGGCAAAATAACCAATATGGGCATTTACAATAATCACAACATTTATGACAACAATAACAACAGTATTTTCCTTACGCTATTTCCCACTCCCAGTGTTCTCTGCTTCTAATTAACATGTTTGTGAAAGCCGGCTCCGGGCACGGCCTACATTCAACAGGCGAGTCAGTCCAGCCGTGCCATTACAGAAACCGACGACTAAAATCCCAGATGCTGATATTACTCTGGATTAGTGTACTTTAAAATCAACACTAACGGTTAACACTGGAATTTCAACACTGGCCAATTTTCTGTGAGTATCAATTTTGTCATTTTGCAATTTAGTAATGTCATTGATTTGTGAGCAAGTCTGTTAGGTGTATAGTAACACCTGGCGGGTTCGCTCTTTGAAATGGCTTAGTCTTCATTCATGTGCTTTATTTTCTCTTAGTACTCATCAAAACAAACTACTGCCTATTCAAGAGTTTGCCTACATTCTGAAAACAGAAGCCAAATAGATTATGGGGTAGATGTAAGTATAGGCGCAGTGCAAATTACTCACACAAATAATGATCCGCAATTATGCTATCAATGTCTCAATATGAGCGCATCGGTCTGTTTAGCGTCCTCACTTGCAGCCCAGAGGTGACAGAGTTAGACGTACAGAGAGCAATAGTCAACTTAAAAAAGCATTCTTGTTGTTTATTTTTGCTGAATCATTACAAGTGTACTGAGTTTGCAGAAGCTTAACACGAATGACAAGCTCTGCGCGTATCCGCAGAAGATTCAAAATCGCAGGAACCCGCTTTCATTAAATGAACAGGGCACGTGAAAAGCGAAAGATTCCTGAGCGCATGCGCACAACAAACAGGGGGCACTGAATTTCAGGAGGAACTGAATTTCATACTACATGGGGAAGGGGGATATTTAGTGATATTTAGTGTTTCAATGTTTAATTCAGTGTATTTGTCTTCTGTTTATTATTTGTATTTAAATATGTTCATAATGTTTATAAATGCTGTTGTTATTATTAGAAGCAGTTTGAAAGCAGGTTGACAGCTGCAGAATCTAAACTAAACAAAAAAAAAATGGTCTTCAAGCCAGTAATCTGTGACAACTGCATGATGTGGGAAATCCGAGAAAACCCAACAGAGCTCAACCAAGTGTGTGTAAAGTGCCGCACCATCCAGGACTTGCTTCAGCGATTAAGCCTGCTAGAAAAGGAGATGGAGGAAATGAGACAGCAACAGGAGCCTGAGGAGCTGACACACCCACAATTCATGGAAGTCTGCACCCCTAGCAGACTGAAAGCCACCAGGGAGATGGAAGAGAGTCGAAACAGCTGGGTTCAGATAGGCAGAAGCAGGGAAAAAAAGAAACTTCGTCAAACACAACCACCAGAAATCCAGACAGCCAACACATTTGAGCCACTTCAACATTTAGATGACCAAAACCAACATCACGAGAATGAAAGAAACAACACCCAGGACCCTATAAACAGTGCTGACCAGGCAGCAAAAAGAAGGGAGGTCATGATTGTTGGGGACTCCATACTGAGAAACACAGCAAGTTCAGTTCGCAGTTTGGACCCCCTTACTACAACAGTGTGCTGCCTTCCAGGAGCCTCAGTCAAGCACATCACTGAGAATGTGGACAGGCTCCTAGAACGAACAGGAGATGACCCGGTAGTAATCGTCCACTTTGGTACAAACAACATTGGAAGAGACAGGCCAAGATCCCTGCAAAACAAATTCAGAGAGCTAGGAAGCAAATTAAAAGACAAGACCAAAACTGTGGTATTTTCTGGGATACTGCCGGTGCCTTGCAAAGGACCATATGGACAGCTGGAAATACAAAATCAAAATGCATGGCTGAAATCGTGGTGCACACAGGAAGGCTTCACCTTTCTTGAACATTGGAGCACTTTCTACAACAAGGACTATCTATACAGGTGGGACGGACTGCACTTAAACAGAAAGGGAACCAATCTACTCGGAGAAAGGATCCTTCAGGCGGTACAGAAGCATTTAAACTAGAAAGGAAGGGGGGAGAAAACAAAAAAACAGAAGGGAGACTACATCAAAACAAGGGCAACAACTCAGGTAAGACCACTATTAAATGTATTTATCTTAATGCTAGAAGTCTCAGAAACAAAATGTTAGAACTTGAAGCTACTGCACTAACAAGTAACTACGATGTGATAGGTGTTACAGAAACTTGGTTGTCTGAGAGTGATTGAGACGAATATAATATTAGTGGGTACACACTGTATAGGAAAGACAGGCAGGACAGAAGAGGCGGAGGGGTAGCGCTATACATAAGAAATAGCCTTGAAGCCCAGGTGTTAAATCAGGACAAAGAAAACAATGCAGAATCAATATGGGTCAGAATAATGGACACAAATTCAAAGGGCATAATAATAGGAGCATGCTATAGACCGCCAAATTCAGACGCTGAGCAAAATAATCTGTTGTACAATGACATTCGAAATGCGTGTAGAAAAGGAGAAGCCATACTAATGGGGGATTTCAACTTCCCCTGTATAAAATGGGAAAACCCAATGGGGGGCACGACGGACGAAATTGAAATGGTGGAAATGACAAATGACTGCTTCCTAACGCAATTTGTCAAGGCACCGACTAGAGGGTAGGCATGCCTTGATTTAGTCTTTTCAAATAATGAAGACAGAATAACTAAAACAGAGGTCAGAGAGCCATTGGCAAACTCAGACCACAACATGGTCTCATTTGAAATATCTTTTAAAACCCCAAAAGTAATGACTAAAGCTAAGGTTTACAATTTTAGAAAAGCAAACTACGAAGGTATGAAACAGAGACTAGTAGAAGTAGATTGGAGTAAAATAGAGAAAACATCCACAGAAAAAGGGTGGCTGTTTTTTAAAAATGTAGTACTAGAGGCACAAAACAATTATATCCCAAAAGTAGACAAATCTAAATCTAAAACAAAATGGCCCAAATGGTTTAATTAAAAAAAATATTCAGCAAAAAAAGGCACTTTACAGAGCGTTTAAAAGGGACCAAAAACAAAGCACACAGAAAGAGTACTTGGAACTGCAAACACAAGTCAAAAAGGAAGTTAGAAAGGCCAAGAGAGAGATAGAAATCAATATTGCTAAGGGGGCTAAAACCAATTCCAAAATGTTTTTCCAATATTATAACAGCAAGAGAACATTCAAAGAGGAGGTTAAATGTCTAAGAGACACAAATGGCAAAATCATAGATGAAGAAAAAAAAATAGCAAATATATTAAATGATTACTTTTCACAGGTTTTTACAAAGGAGGACATGGACAACATGCCCCACATGTCGACCTGTTCCTATCCAATTTTAAATAACTTTAGCATAACAGAGGCAGAAGTGTTAAAGGGACTAGGAGCTCTTAAAATAAACAAATCCCCTGGGCCAGATGAGATCCTCCCAATAGTACTCAAAGAAATGAAAGAAGTTATTTACAAACCGCTAACCAAGATCATGCAACAGTCTCTTGACACAGGGGTTGTACCGACAGACTGGAAAATAGCAAACGTAATACCGATCCACAAAAAGGGAGACAAAACCGAACCAGGTAACTACAGACCAATAAGCCTGACTTCTATTATATGTAAACTTATGGAAACTATAATAAGATCCAAAATGGAAAATTACCTATATGGTAACAATATCCTGGGAGACAGCCAGCATGGTTTTAGGAAAGGGAGATCATGTCTAACTAACCTACTTGACTTTTTTGAGGATGCAACATTGGAAATGGATAACTGCAAAGCATACGACATGGTTTATTTAGATTTCCAGAAAGCTTTTACAAAGTCCCGCATAAAAGATTAATTCTGAAACTGAACGCAGTAGGGATTCAAGGAAATGCATGCACATGGATTAGGGAGTGGTTAACAGGTAGAAAACAGAAAGTACTGATTAGAGGAGAAACCTCGAAATGGAGCGAGGTAACCAGTGGTGTACCACAGGGATCAGTATTAGGTCCTCTGCTATTCCTAATCTACATTAATGATTTAGACTCTGATATAGTAAGCAAACTCGTTAAATTTGCAGACGACACAAAAATGGGAGGAGTGGCAAACACTGTTGAAGCAGCAAAGGTCATTCAAAATGATCTAGACAGCATTCAAAATTGGGCAGACACATGGAAAATGAAATTTAATAGAGAAAAGTGTAAAGTATTGCATGCGGGCAATAAAAATGTGCATTATAAATATCATATGGGAGATAGTGAAATTGAAGAAGGGAACTATGAAAAAGACCTAGGAGTTTATGTTGACTCAGAAATGTCTTCATCTAGACAATGTGGGGAAGCTATAAAAAAGGCTAACAAGATGCTTGGATATATTGTGAGAAGTGTTGAATTTAAATCAAGGGAAGTAATGTTAAAACTCTACAATGCATTAGTAAGACCTCACCTATAATATTGTGTTCAGTTCTGGTCACCTCGTTACAAAAAGGATATTGCTGCTCTAGAAAGAGTGCAAAGAAGAGCGACCAGAATTATCCCGGGTTTAAAAGGCATGTCGTATGCAGACAGGCTAAAAGAATTGAATCTATTCAGTCTTGAACAAAGAAGACTACGCGGCGATCTGATTCAAACATTCAAAATCCTAAAAGGTATAGACAATGTCAAACCGGGGGACTTCTTTGACTTGAAAAAAGAAAAAAGCACCAGGGGTCATAAATGGAGATTAGATAAAGGGGCATTCAGAACAGAAAATAGGAGGCACTTTTTTACACAGAGAATTGTGAGGTTCTGGAACCAACTCCCCAGTAATGTTGTTGAAGCTGACACCCTGGGATCCTTCAAGAAGCTGCTTGATGAGATTCTGGGATCAATAAGCTACTAACAACCAAACGAGCAAGATGGGCTGAATGGCCTCCTCTCGTTTGTAAACTTTCTTATGTTCTTATGTTCTTAACTGTTATTTTGGGGGTTTTATTTGTTGTTGTTTTTACTAAAAGGCAACAATATACCAATCATCTTTGTGAAGAAATTGTGAAAGAGCAGGCAGTCAACTAATTGGTGGGTTATTAGATATTTTTGCAGAGTTAAAAATAATATTGTCGTTTCAGAATTGTTTTCAATGAACAATCCAAAGTCATGCAAACACAAAAAAGCTATGTTTATAGAAAACAAATATTCAGCAGTTAATAAAATATACTTTTCTGAAAACTTTGTGGAAACAAGATGCATGATTCGAATTTAAAAGGAGCTTGTGAGCACGCCGCTTTGTAGCCTGTCAATTACTTTATTCCTTCTTGTGCTGACAAATGGTTCACGACTGAACTATTGGTGTTGGAGAAAATGAAATGGAGACCGCAGCTGCACCTCAGCGTTTTAATTTCTCTCCTGAAGGATTTGCTGAAAATGCAGTAAATGAATGGGTTGTATGCTGTAGAGGACTTTGCAAACAAGCAGGGCAGCAGGCTTACTGTTGGAGTTATCTGGTTACTAGAATTGAAAATTGTCCAAAAGCTCACTGCTACGTAAGGTGTCCACCAAACAATGAAGCCACCACTGATGAGCACAGCCATCTAAAAAACAAAAGAAAGACATGAGAATAAGTTAAATTAGATACTAAATTATTTTAGCAAAGTGAAGCCTCCACTCAAGAACACGTTGGGGTCTAATTTTGTGATCCAAACAGTAGCAGATTGAAATACTGCCATCCTTACAATGCGTTAATCCTGATGGAGTTTTCCCCTTCCAGGTGTTATTTATTGACCCCTGTTTAACGGTAACATGAATAAATGTCATACAAATACAGGAGGAAGAGGTGACTATTACAGCAGGTTTCATAGTGTGTCATTATTTATATTGCATCCTCTATTGTTTATCTTTAAAATATCCTGTTTAAGGCTGCCATTTGTTTCCTGAGACCAATCTTTGTTCTCATGGCATTGCCATTGTCATAAAGTAATACAGTAAAGGAAACCCAAATGTTTTTTTGTTTTTTTTTACTCAAAATGACAAAAGATGAGGCTATATTGTGTCAATAGATGTTCCATTAACCTTTAATTAATTTGTAAAATATTTGTTATAATACTTCTCCATCACTATTTCTCCATCTGACACACAGTACACATCAAATAACAATTATGTGTAGGACATTTTAAAGATGTTTAAGTCAACTTAAAAAATGAAGGGGTTAGAGGGAAAAAAAAGAAAAAAAACACTTACCAGTGTATACTTATTTTCCATATTGCGGGAATGATTGATAGTTTCACTGTTTTGAATTGCTCGATAAGCTTTGTGAAGTTTCCAGACTATTCCAGAGTAGGACACTGTGATGGCCAAGCAAGGCAATAATGTGCACAGGACAAACATGCACACGATAAACGATGATCCATTGAGAGAATTGTGATACCCAGCCCAGTCTACTGAACATGAAAGGCCAAATGGTTCCGGACCATAGTGACCCCAGCCCATCAATGGAAGCAAAGCCCAAATTGTTGCATAGAGCCAGATACAGAAAATAAAGATGAAAACGGTCCGCTTGTCAAACTTGTTGCCTAAGAGCAAGCATAAAATAAAATTCAACCAATTAGTCATTGGATTTATACAACTTAACAGGCACTCTACCTTGCACAATCATTGCCGACAACAACAATTATTTCTTGTAGCATATTACAGGGTTATTAAAGGGACCATAACTGTAGGCAATTGCTTTGAAATTAAAGGTCAGTCCTTGTTGAACAATAGCAGACACAGTGAGTGACTGTTAATTTTAGGTACAGCTGGTGCTTAATGACTATATTGCAATTACACCAAATTACCTACAAAACGTTTTAATTTAAATAGGTTGAAGCTAAGAAAAAAAAAGTAAAATTTCCATTTAACACATTATTGATTCAGTTGTTGAAGTAAAGTAATAATGTAAGACTCCTTCATGAGTTCCTGAAAGAGGAATTTTGTTCAGTAGAAGCTGGTGTCTACTCCAGTCTAAAATTACACAAATAGGCGCATTCCTGGGTATGCTGTTTACTGAGCTATTTTATTTCTTGTACAGTATAAGACCATGTGCCTGTTACTTAAAAGCCTCCACAGCTGAAGAAAAGGACAGATACAAGACGTAAGGGCTAAGATATTTATAAATATGCATTACGATACAACATTGGGGTAAATTGTGGTTGCGGTAAAATCCCATATTGAAGCCTTTTCGTGTGCCATGTCACCATACTGATTGAGATAAAGCCAGGTATCCATTTGAGAACAGTTTATTTTTAAGAGTTCAGTGGGCTCAGTCCTGTGCACCTTAAAAAGTAACCAGATGCAGTATGGATTTTGATTGTTGGGACCCGATGATTTAGTAGCACATCCTTTCAACAAGGTGTATAGTAAATTACACCACTAATGCTCATGCTAGGACTGCTGAATTCAACAGAAGTAAAAGCTGAAACACATTGCAGATTTGTAATGTCAAATTAGTACAATTCTGGATTTTCGGGATTGTCTCGTGACAGGCTCTGATGATTTATCTTTTGGGTCCTGTATAAAAAGTACATAAAATGTAACAAGAACAAGGGGCTTTTCCTGGCCTGTCAAATCATTGTAGACAAACAAACTGGCAAGTAAATGAAATGGGTAGACTTAACGAATTATTTTGTGACATTGCAAACCTTCTGTTTCAATATAAATGTTATATGTCTTGATAATTGTAGCTTGTTATGTGTTTATTATGCCGGATGACAATAGTATAATTTGACCTTCAGAGTTCTGCATTTACTAGAGCAAAGCTGCCCAATCTAAACATGATGTGCAGACCACCAGGAGGCTCTTAAATAAATAAAAAAGCCTAAATATTAGAAATACAGAATTAAATAAAACTGCTTATCAAATGGTTTACCACAATCCACTGAGAGCGTAGGATTCTGGGGATTTATAGGAGAGCGTCCACCTGCCTGTCCACGTGTTACAATGTAACAGAAGGTCCTGGCAACCTGCTGTATAGCTGTCTATTCTTTTATTTACAGACGTGACTGGGTGAAGTATCTTAAACTGTATTGTGTACATACCTGTGCATCTTGAGGTTCTTGTCAGAAAACAACGCACCACGGCCATCACTGTTAAAGTCACGATGCTCGCCACACTGAACAAAAAGCCCATTGTGCCATAATATATACAGGAGGAATCACCCCCAACCCAGGCATGATTGAAGGCAGAGGCTATTGACAGTGGATACATGCTGAGTGCCATTCCAATATCAGTCACGGCCAGATTCAGAGTCAGGAACTCAGGGGGCTTCAGTTTCGATAACCGCCTTGCAGCTGTGATGAGGACTGCTGAATTCCCCAAAATGGTAAAAGCAGCTAAAACACAAACCAAATACATATTGTATATTACAGCACCCATATCTCAGCAGTTTATAAATCTATGGTATTTAGATAGTTCCTTTACTTACTTATAGTATTTTGATAAAAAAACACAGTTCAAATTTTATTTTGCTTATTCACTAGATTGAGTCCCAGACATTACACTGTACTAGACCTTGTCTGCACCAAAACGAAAGCAACAGTTTCAATTTTCCAAATATACTGTGTTGTATTTGAAAAAAACAAAACAAATGCTTTCCATAATTAGAGAATGTAGCAGGTAAGACTGCAGGATCCAGGGGAATCCTTTTGCTATTACAGCTAATTAAGCAGTAATTGATTAATGGTTAACAATTTGAGGGGTTATATACAGTAAACTAGATGTGTTGCTGTAATTGACTCCTAAGAGAAAGAAAGAAAGAAAGAAAGAAAGAAAGAAAGAAAGAAAGAAAGTTGTATTCCTACCTCCTCAAATAGGTAAACCTGTGGCACCGCCTACTCCCAGTGTGTGTGTGTTCTTTAATTTTGTTTTATATACTTTTTGTTATTATATTTTTTGTAGATGTGTTGTTTATTGCTTTTATTGGTAATTTGTAGAGCAAGGCTGTGCAGAGAGTGCTGTGTACACAATCACATCTTGCCTGAGGTAAATGTTTATTTATTTATTTTTTGTTTTAAAGTAATTTTGGTATGTTTTGGTGTTTCACAACCTGCTTGTAAAAACCAATAATGTAATAATGTGCAGCTGCAAAGGACTAGATCTGGGTAAAAAGGAACTTAATGATGAAGCATAATGTAATTAAAGTATTGATGAGGTGCTTTATTGCTACAAATGGTGTGACAGTGACATAATAAATATAACTGTTATGCAACTAGACTTAACTAAGTTGAATTATGTTCTGAGTGATTACATTTTATTTGTTCTTCCCATAGTTGAAATACTATATACTGTATGTGCTAGGAAGCACTTTTCTAATTTTACAGGGCATGACAATCTAGCAAGGGTTTTAGCAAAGAACTTGTTTATAAGCAACGCCAGCTTTTTTGGGACTGACAATGGGAGTGATAATGGCAGACGCTGGGAGATGTAAAAGCATAATATGCAGAAATATTGCTTTCTCTATTATGACTAATATCACGTTACAATTTAGGCTGAAATATAAAAAGTATTTGTTTCCCCAGGTTATATTGCAGTATCCTGGACTGATTTTCTTACAGCAAGTTAGAACCCCCCAATACTTCCCACGATCATGCTTTATATCCAAGGCAGGTATAATCTGATTATTTATTTTTTTCACATGAAAAATTCATTTTCTGTGTTGAAGCATAGTGTCTATTTTAATGATACCCTGTCGAATAATCCTGTGTTGCATCTTACCACTAGAAATCACCTAACACTAAGCAAAAAAATTGTTTTAGCTATGAAGCCTTATTAAAGTTAAAGTTAGAAAATGCCATCCTTACAGCACATACCAGCTTCTCAAATGTCATTACTAAAGACTATATATATTTTAAAAACATTTGAACCAAATACACTTTTCTTAAAATATTCACTTACCTATTACCAAAAGAAAAATTCCAGCCCCATAGTCCACAGCAGAGGACAGTTTTGATACATACTTCACGTCCATTTCTGAAGATAGACTGCTTGTGTCCACCAATTTTTAAAACAATTTGATGTAATTTCAAAGATCAGTGTAATGCCTATTAACCTATTCCTTTCAAATCGGGAAATCTAAAAACATTGCATATGCACTAGGAAAAAAAAAATCCAAAGCTCTTTGCCTAAAAAGACACTGATTCCAAACTGTAGACACAGAACAAAAATGAGTTTGCCTCATTCATTCAGCATGTTCAATGATCCACCTTTTAATTGAACCACCTAAAGCTTTCTCCTGATTCACACTGCAGCTTAAATGAGATGTTGGGAGCTTTATTTGAGCATACACACAATAGATTGAATGTCAGGGGATCTTTAATAATGCTCAGTACCAAGGAGAACTGTATTACATAACAGCTTTTACCTCTTTCTGGATTTTTAGTAAATTACACTGAATTTTAGCTGACCTAAATAACAACAGAATGTGAACAAGTTAGTAAAGCAGTGCCATTTCTTCATATTAACTTTAAATTGCTTGATGTAATAATAATAATAATAATAATAACCCCCTTAATCCAAGCTGCCCTGTACTGTTTACCAGTATTTAATCCCCCTTTATAAAAAAAATCATAGAATGACTGAGGAACCATCCCTTTTACTTGTTTAGTATAATATGTTACAGCTGTTTTTTCCTAAATCAATTAATCAAAGCAGCTGTAGCTTCAGCACTCAGTTGAATAACGTCTTTTTACAGATTTCCCCAACATATATATTAGGTATCTAGGGAGAGCTTAATGCTGAGAAGTACTTGGAACAGCTTCCAAATCCATACAGGACTCCACAGGAAGAAAATCAAATAACTATCTGAAGAAAACAGCATATTTAGATTTTTTCTTTTTTTAAACAGCTTTAATAAGTAAATTCCTCATTTCTGAAATATAATAATTCTGCATATATTATTCAAGTGTACAGACAGCATATCTGTTGGGAGAATTAATGGATTTTCAAGATTGATGTGGTCTTTGAATTTGCCTTTCAGTGTAACAAAAGTTGCCCTTATTAAAGCAGTCAGCCATGGTGATGTGACCCATTGATCCTCTCATAAGGGAGGTAGTACAGGAGAAAGGAAGCTGCAGGGCTTTGGAAGGACCTTTCAGAAACACAAGCCCCATATCTAACTGTCAAAACTAGAGCTGTACACACATCTAGGAAAGATAACACCACTTGAAACTGCAGACCACTCCTAGTTGAATACTGTTTTGAAATATATTTTAAAAAATCCATCAAAAAAGTAAAGATTCAAACTAAGATTTCTAAAAAAAAATGTATTTTTCTGTTGGTAGGCGTATACAAAATGACATAGATCTCAAGAGTTAGCAAGGGTAAAATCATTTCATTTTGTAAAATGTTTATTTCCGATTGTATTTCGTATACAACTTTAAACGTGTTTTTCATTGGATTAACATTTTTCAATTCTTCAAAAATGAGCTAAAGAAGGGTCTGCTCACTTCAGTTTTTATTCCACAAGGGAAAAGTTTCAAACCCTTAGTGACTATGTTTGATTTTCTTTCCCTGCCACGTGAAAAAAACCCATTATGCATCAAAGCAGTCTGCAGCATGGTACCTTGGGATTGGCTTTCAACAGAAATATGTATCACACAGGATACTGCCAACGCCATAACCACTGAAAACTTCTGACCAACTGGGTGGAGGGAAGGGAGGCAAATATTCACCATCCATAGGCTGCAGTGATATTAAGAATGTCCATTTCATTAGCCAAGATGGGAAAGTTGGCAATATAGTGCTGAATCCTTAAATTTATTATTATTATTATTATTTATTTCTTAGCAGACGCCCTTATCCAGGGCGACTTACAATCGTAAGCAAATACATTTCAAGTGTTACAATACAAGTAATACAATAAGAGCAAGAAATACAATAACTTTTGTTCAAGCAAAGTATAAGTGTGACAAACCACAATTCAATAATACAGCAGATAATAGTGATAGTTACATCAGGGTATGATTAAATAGTGATAGTTACATCAGGATATGATTAAATACAAAGTACTACAGGTTAAGCACTTGGCAGATTACAGTATTCTGAAGTACAGGATTAAATGCAGTAAAATAGGGGCAGATAAGAGCAAAATAAAGCACATTTACATGAAGGGTGATAGTGTCCCAGGATACAAACAGAGGAGTTCTACAGGTGCTCTTTGAAGAGGTGAGTCTTAAGGAGGCGCCGGAATGTGGTCAGGGACTGGGCAGTCCTGATAAATAATATGTGAGATCAGAGGATTTCAAATGTAGTTCTGTAGAACTAATGCCACACTACAGCACTGGAATGAAAAGAAAAAAAGGGCTGTGGCACCTTCAAACATGAGTTTTCTATTACCTTTTTTTTTTGGCCCCGACATTCAGTCCTGGTCTGTCTCTGTGTCCCGTGGGGTTCGGTTAAGACCTTAAGACTAATTTAATTTCTAACCATGGGCTGAATTCCAACCTGTCACTACAGTAAGCCTGAATAAGCCTATTTTCCAACTTTTTGCTATAAAAACTTTGTGACATAGTAGCCAGTGATATTGCTTGGATTTTAGAACAGTGATATAGGTATAATAGATATAATAGATACCAGTAATAAGAAATAAAGCCCATTTTGATAAATGCATTTTTTTATGCTCACCTTTCTGCTGCAGTTTATTTATTTTTTAATAATAATTTGACAGCCTCAGATTTATTCAGGTCACTTTTTGTAATAAAACCTTGGGTCTACACACCAATCTAGGATTGACACATAAGAAAGTTTACAAACAAGAGGCCATTCGGCCCATCTTGCTCCTTTGGTTGTTAGTAGCTTCTTGTTTGAAAATAGCTTACAGCAAAATTACCTTGTATGTTTGACATAAGCCTATCAGATACACTGTCATTATTTTATATATTACATTTCTGAATAAATAGTGGCTAGATGTGGGTGAAACATCCTTTATCAACAAGGTACTTGGTAAATTGAGCTCTCAAGTTTACTCATCTCCTGTTGTTGCCTTTAATCTGCTGTTATATATGACAAATGAAGATAAATACTAGAGTGTAATTACTCACACAAAATAGGCACGTTTCTTTATATTGCTGTGCAACTTATGGAAACGGAAGTACTTACGGGTTTGTGCCTGATTTTGATTAATGTAGATAGTATCTAGAGAAAAAACGTTTTCAACACTGGCCTTTTTTATTTTTGATATTAAGGTTTTCTACTTGTTTACATGCTATATTGTTTTAAAAAAAATAGTCAGCAACAATATGTAGAAAAGCTGGAACTTTATTTGAAATCTAGTGGTTAACAGAATACTGTATTTAATAACAGGTAAAACAAAAGGTGCAACACAATAGGTGTCACAGAACATCTTCTATCACTTACTCTTAGCATGGCCAAAATAAGTGTTTCACTATAAAAGATAGCTGTCCATGACGAGCAGTGAATTTAACAAAAGCTCATTAGAGACAACAGCAGGGGAAATAATCAAAACTCAATACTGGAGCAACAACACAAAGCATCAAGGCGTATTTGCATGTTATGCTAATTATGTTTCAGATGGATTTGCTTGTGGCGATTAAGGTGGCTTGGGGTTCGAAATGTAGTTTTACACTCAGAACACCTGTATGGTTTCTCTCCAGTGTGAGTTCTAATGTGCACCTTGAGATTGTAAGAACTGGACGTGGAATAGTCACACTGATCACAGCTGAATATTTGCTTGAGCTCCAAATGACTCCTTGCGTGGCGACCAAGATGCCGCATACTAGGAAACAAAGCTTTACACTGTTTACATTTAAATTGTTCTTCAACTTTACTGGTTAAATGCACAAGCTTATGGCGATTTAGTTGGCTCAAGGTACGAAATGAATAATCACACTCTTCACAGTGGTATGGTTTCTCACCTGTGTGGATTCTGGAGTGACACTGTAGGTTGTAAGAATTGTTAGAGAAATATTCACACTGATCACACTTGAACCGTGCACCTACATCTAAACGCTGCTTCTTGTGAAGGCTGAGACTGTTTAGGCCAGTGCTTGTATGGGGTACTGTATGAGCTTGGAGGCTGCTCTCCTTGCGCTCTGTGTAATCACAGTCATTACATGATTTATGACAGGTTTGACAAGCAGAAGCACACTGGCCACACTTGTACAGTTTTATATCTGTGTGGATCCTTACATGTATCTTCAGAGCTTTTTTTCGATTAGTTGCATAGTCACATAGCTTGCAGATATAAGACTTGGAGTCACAGTGTGTCAGTATTGGATGTTTAATCTTCCTGCTAAACACAGACTGGCACATGACACAACTACATGCTTCTGTAGTTTTCGATTTTGGAACATTCAGAATGTCTTTGTCATTTATCTTTGTATCTGGTCTCTTTTCCCACTTCAATTCTTTCCTCCTGGCGCTTTTGATGGCACGGGTTACATTCTTCACGGAAACTAATAAAAAAAGAAAAACAGATAAATAAATGACACAACATACATTAGTATACAATGAATATATGAAGTTGCATGCTGAAATTATTAATTCTAAGTTATAGAAGCAGCGACAAAACTTATAAAGCTGGCTTTATATCACAGTGTCATTCATCAATGTAAAGCAGCAACAGTAAAACATAATACAGACGAAGGAGGGATGCAGAGTTATGTGGAGTTGCAAGAGAAATCATAGCAGATTAAATACTAAAACCAAGAATGTTATTGCCAAAATATTAATGTGGGACGGATTTAAAAACAAGATGTTACATTCTGGGTAAAAAACTAAATACATAAAGACTTGTTGGAAGTGGGGGCTAGGTAACAATATTGATGTCAAGCAAAAACAGTACGTGCATGCAAGCCAAAAGTACAAATGCTTAGTGCTTACTTTTTTTGGAACAAAGCTCAGACACACAATTTTCAAGTGTTTGACCTTGCTGTGTCGCTATCTGTGGATGGTCCAGTGCGACATGGTTAGTCATCGATTCCTGCTTCAATGAAAGGCTGCATTTGTGGGTTTTCTCCTTCAACACATTTGTCATAGGTGCAACGCTGGAGCTAATCAGAGATTTCTGTTTACAGTTTTCTGCTAATTTATCAGATTCAACCAGAACAGCAGTTTGCTCGTCACAGAATGGAACTGAAATCCCATTATGTAGTTTGCCTTCCACCACTCCTTTATTTCCAGCTTCCAAAATATATGAATCTGTCAAAAAAAACAAAAACAACTTGTGATCAACTTATGATAGTTGACTATTACTTATAGATAGTGGTGCAACAATTAAATCGATGCATCGATTATTGATCATCTGTCCTTAAATTTCCCCAAGCTTCGATTACATAGAAGTGAATTGATTTATCAAATTAGAACCCAGTTTGAAGTCTCCTGTTGCCAGTTTGCATTAAAACCTTGAGTGCGATTCTTTTAGTGCTATTATGGTAGATAAACAATGTCAGCGCAATGCTGGATACGCACTTTAGGCCTCTACATTCGCGTTGGATATACCCCGTGTAAAATGAGTTGAGTTGCTTCAATGGTGAGTTATGCATTTTTTTGCACTAAAAAAAGTGTCAAGAATACAGCATATGGCTCCCGAGTGGCACATCCAGTAAAGGCGCTCTATGTGGAGTGCAGGATGTGCCCTATAGTCTGGACGTCGCGAGTTCGAGTCCAGGCTATTCTTTGCCCACCGAGGACGGGAGCTTCCAGGGGGCGGTGCTCGGCGATGCCCGGGGGGAGGGAGGGTTAGGTCGGCCAGGGTGTCCTCGGCTCACCGCGCACCAGCGACCCCTGTAGTCTGGCCGTGCCTGCGGGCTTGCCTGTAAGCTGCCCAAGAGCTGCGTTGTCCTCTGACAGTGTAGCTCTTAGGTGGCTGCATGGTGAGTCCGCAGTGTGAAGAAAAGCGGTCGGCTGACGGCACACGCTTCAGAGGACAGCGTGTGTTCGTCTTCGCCCTCCCGAGTCAGCGCAGGGGTGGTAGCGATGAGCTGAGCCTAAAAATAATTGGCCATTTCCAAATTGGGGAGAAAATAATAAAAATAATTGGCAACGGCTACATTTTTATAAAAAGAATAATCATCGAAATATACTTTGCTTTTTTTGCTTTGTCGTCCATTTCTACTATTTTACCTCCAATGCTAAAAACTAGATTTTAGCAACCTAAATCAAAACAATGCAGCACTGACTTTGTCCTACCCCCTAGTTCACAGTACTGGTCACAGAAAAGCAGTACAGACCAATAGGCTGATTAAAACTTCGTTGTCATTTGAATAGTAAACAAGAACGTGAACCGCTTTGGAGATTTTTTTTTTTTTGTAAATGTTATTTGTGGACGTTTTTTTTTTTTTTTTTTTTTCTTAAGTGTAATGCACACAGGACGGCGAAGGAATAAAAAAGGTCTATCTACAGAAGGAAGATACGTAGTTTGCGTCGCTTGCGTTGTGCAGTAGTTCATTAAGGTTTCTTTTTTTTTCCTCTCCGTACTTGTTCAGTATGCATTGGCCCCTAAAAGAGATGAATTTCGCGGTGACCCCTCAATTTCCGCAAAATCGCAATATAGGTAGACCCGTACTTATAGGTTATATGCACTGCTCCAAACAGCAAACATTAAATATGGACAAAATAACACCATGAACAGGGATCAAAAGTAAAACCCGCCCACCCGCCAAACACGGGTTAATTTGGTCTGTGGCAGGTAAATTTTACATACTTATACGCCACAGTGGCGGGCACGTTTTTGTATGATTAACACTTTGAATGCCATCGGCTCTGTGCCAGTGATGTGAATTTGTGACAGACCGCTGTACCTTTAATAAACAGAAGCTGTTGGCCAAAACAAGAAACTTGAAAAAATATGTCACTGCAATAAGCACCACAATTTCTGCTTTTGATTGCTCTATTTAATATATGCTGTCATTCAAGCTGGTTTTAGCAAATCACATAATAATAATAATAATAATAATAATAATAATAATAATAATAATAAACCTTTATTTATATAGTGCAATTCATGTACAATACAATTCAAAGTGCTTTATATACAGAAAAAAAAAAAATACAATAATAAACAGTAAGAAAAGAGTAGAGTTATTAAAAACAGAAGTAACAATAAAACTCAGAATAAAACATAAAAATGTTATGGAAAAGCTATATTAAAAAGGTATGTTTTTAATCGAGATTTGAAGATTGCAATTGAAGGTGAATCTCTGATAAAAGGGAGTAAGGAGTTCCAGAGTGTGGGGGCATTAAAACAGAAAGCAGCCTCTCCCATCCTTTTACCATTCACCCTCGGAATACATAAAAGGCCAACATTTGCAGATCTCAGAGTGCGTTCAGGCTGATAAGGAATTAGCATATCATTTAGATATTGTGGAGATAGTCCATTCAGTGCTTTAAAAACTAGTAATAGGATTTTAAAATCAATTCTGTAATGCACAGGAAGCCAATGCAATGATGCCAACACAGGCATAATGTGAGCCCTTCTTTTTGTTCTAGTTAGCATTATAGCAGCAGCATTTTGCACTAGCTGTAGACGTGATATAGCATGACTTGTAAGTCCAGAGAATAAAGCATTACAGTTACCTAACCTAGAAAAAATAAAAGAATGTACTAATTTCTTTGCATCATCCAGGACAAGAATGATCTAACTTTCGCAATGTTTCTTAAATGATAGAAGGACACTCTAGTAATGTATTTTATATGTGGTTCAAAGGAAAGTGCAGAATCAAATAACCCCCAGGTTTTTCACATTAGATTTTACATTTGACTTTAGCATACCTAGATCAATATTTGTCGAGTCCATCTGTTGATTAGAGCCTAAAAGTAAGACTTCTGTCTTATCGGAATTTAACTGTAAAAAATTCGGAGACATCCAGCTTCTAATATCGGCTAGACATTTGAAAAGGACACCGATAGCTGTTGTGTCACCTGGCTTAACAGATATATAAATCTGTGTGTCATCTGCATAGCTGTGGATATTCACCCCATGTTTACGAATGACCTCCCCGAGAGGCAGCATGTATAAAGAAAATAACATGGGACCAAGAATGGAGCCCTGCGGAACACCACATGTAATATTAGCTAGTCCAGATGTAGATTCTCCTAAGGCAACAAAATACTATCTATTCATTAAATAGGATATGAACCAATTTAGGACACTACCAGAAAGGCCCACCCATTCTCTAAGATGATTAATTAAAATCTTGTGATCCACAGTATCAAAAGCAGCACTCAGATCTAAAAGGATCAGTACAGATAAACACTTATAATCTTATACTTATATGTAGATCATTTACTACTTTGACAAGTGCAGTCTCAGTGCTATGGTTAGCGCGAAATTCTGATTGAAATTTCTCGAAGATGTTATTATTTTCAAGGAAACTATTAATTTGTTTAAAAACGACTTTTTCAAGTACCTTTGCTAAAAAAGGAAGGTTTGAAATAGGTCTAAAATTACTTAGAACTGAACTATCCAGATTTGTTTTCTTAAGTAAAGGTTTCACTAAGGCTGTTTTTAAAGAAGAAGGACTCCTTCCTGATGACAAAGAGCTATTAAATATATCAAGGACATAATTGGACAGCTTACGAAACACCTCCTTCAAGAGACTTGGTATAGGATCCAAAAGACACGTAGAAGATTTAATGTGTATAACTATTTTATTTAAGTCCTGTAAGTTAATCAGAGAAAAATAATGTAATTCTGTTTCGATTGTTTTTGGTGGCACACAGAGCTCAAAATCATTTTGTGGAATTTGATCCTTTATTGTAAGTATTTTTCCATCAAAATAATTACGGAATTCTTCACACTTGATAGGTGAGGCCACAATGCAATATTCAGGTGAAGGAGATGGGTTTACTAATCTATCAATAGTTGAGAAGAGGACTCTAGCATTGGTCTTATTTTCTGCAATAAGACTGGAGAAGTAAGCACTTCTTGCTGATATTAATGCGGCATTATACTTTGATAGGCAGTGCTTTAAAATATCGTATTTTATTTTTTTAATTTTGTATCTCTCCATTTACGCTCTGCTTTGCAACAATTTCTTTTTATCTGATGTATATCATTATTCATCCAATATGAAAGTGATGTTGCTGACAACCAAACGAAACAGAGGAGGTGGTGCTTGCGCTGTGAAGTGATAGGACTAGTTTTCTGTACAGTCCGTCAGTCTCTCTCGTTTTTTAAGAATTGAGGTAAGTTTCTGATATTTACTTAATTAAATCTAAAATGATTTTTATAAACAGCTAAAAAAAATGCTTACTGCTAAATTATTTTAAGTAATGTTTACATGTTTTTTTCCCCAATTGATTTAAAATAAAGTCAAATATTAAATATGTGTGGAAAATATTTTGCTGGATAACTGATCAAGAAAATAACTTGGTAAGTTTTCAGTCTTTGTGTGAAAGGCATAGCAGGCAGCTTGTCAGATTTGAGTGCCGCGGGAAACTTGCACAGGTTCGAAACAAACCAGACATCTTGGGCTGTACTTCCTTTCTCTCCATGATTACTTTTTACAAATAAAAATGCTACCACAGAACAGCAAAAACAGTACAAAAGAAGTTGGTGAAAATGCTGAAAATTATTTTTGCTGATGAAAATAAGATCACCCTGGCAGTGTTGTCTATTTATGTCTTGAATTACTCCTTCTTGGTTATTTTTTTATTTTCAGAATGACAAAAACATACACTGCACTGCGGGCTGTTGGTCTTCTATATGCTGACCAAGTCATAGTTGATAAAGGCAAACTGAAACTCATGCAGCCTACTTCATTGCTGCTATCATGGGTTGTGCTTCCAATCTGTTTCCACCTAATTCTTCCCTATGTGTTACCTTCAGCCACTTTGTGAATCACTTATTCAATAGCTATAAGGCTTAAAACCACATTCTAAATGACTTATTCAGTAGTTTATTAAAAAAAAAAAGGTTGGGAAATGGATACACATGGCAATATGTATATAAAGAAAGCTACAGTACGTTATAGCCATACACTGGGGTGGGCTAAAAACAAAACCAAACAACAACTGCGTTTAATGTGATACTAGATAGGCTGGCTGTATGGGACGTAAAATGAAATCTGTTACTTCTCACAATTTTCAGATTTAAAATGCATCCAGAGTTCTACATTGCCTGAATCCTCAATGTGGACATCCTCACTTCAACACAGTAAGTTAACCTTTGTATATGTTTAGTGACACATACATGCAATTTATTATATTAACTGATAGACAAAGAGAAGGAGATGTGATACCTTTTATTGGACAAACTAAACTAAACAATAATAAATCACAAGCTTTCAAGACCTCACTTCAGGTGAAAGTAGGAAAGAGAGATTGAAACTGTATGCACTTGAGTGGTGTTCATTTTTAATAACTGATTTTGCCAGATGATAATAAAAACTGATTAAAAAAAAAAAAAAAAAAAAGCCCCGAACTAAACAAAAAATAAAACCTGGAAAAATCCAAGCCCTATGCACACCCCACGAAGCACAGGTTTAAATTGTTTTTTTATACAAAACAAATATCTGTGAGCAAGAAATGATAGTACTTACGTTTCTCTTCATTAACAGATATAATAGGTCCCTCCTCTCTTTCATCACCCTCCTCTGTATTTTCAGCATCACTTCCCAAGCTTGTCTGCTCAGGGGCCAGGTTAGTGTCTTTCACATGTCCCACAGTGGAATCCAGAGCACGGGAAGTATTTTCTATAATGCTGGCGAGTTTGGAGGCTTCTTTGCTGTGGTGAAGGTTGACATCCACCTTTGATTGCTCTCTCAGATTTTCTGCAGGCACAGCTTTTTCGGACCCATCATCTAAAGACATTGGTTCATCTACACTTTGGCTATCTAAAGCAATATGAAAATCACTTATAACATGCTTGCAAGGGCTGCCTTTACTCTCCCAAAATGTCTCAGATAGCGGTCTTATATCTGCATCATGCAAGAACCTTTTCCTATTCTGGGAGGCTTTCCTCAGGATTTCAGCATCAAATGACCTTTTGGCAAGGTTTATTTGTATGTTTTCTAACTGTTCCCCATATTCAGAGTGGACAGACAACTGTTTACTGTTACTACTTTTGCTGGTAGAACCATCACATTGTGGTAATTCTAAGAAAAAAATGAAAAGATTGTGATAAATTGTTACAAAGACAGTGACCAAATACTTTTGAGATCAACTTTGATTATTGACACCTGACAAAGTCACTGCCACTTGTTACAATTTAACACTAAGGCTCTTTTATATGGAACATTTTCAATGCCACTTCAAAAACTTAAAAAAATAAATAAATTGGTGCAGAGAACCTTACACTTTACTTGAAAAAAGCAATGATTAGCCTGACTTTATATTGGATAGCAATGTGCTTTCAAAACACAGTGTCTGATCTAAATACTGCCACCCTAATATTTCTACAGATTTGTATGTAGTAAAGGTTATAGGTGAGCAAATAAATCACCACTGGGAAAAACAACAAAAAACACTGAGGAGCAGCATTTAAATCTCCTACTGTTGAGGTCAATAAAATAGACCCCATATATCTGATTTAGGAAGTCTGTTTCTGTTTGATGACCAAGTAAGTGCAAGCAAACAGATATTTATTTTCTCTAGTGTCATAACTTTAAAGCTGTGTAAATTAGTCTTTTGGGGACATTTCCATTTCAAATCTCTCCCCTCACTGCTAATTTTTGGAAACATCATTATCTAATAATTTTGGATTGCATATTGGGCTTCAAACACCACATGCTCTTGAATTCAGGAGAAATTCCACTTCCACTGATCAATCCTTAATCAAAATGTACATTAGTCTGTATGTTCTAAACTCCCAAACAAAGAAATACCTGTGTTTCAGGTGGACAGGTTAATGGTTACACCAATTTATTAAGATAACCATGATACTTGGTACCCATACATAGTTCTTCATGAATTGCAATGATGTGCATAGGAGTTGATTTAATAAACGTGTTTCGCTGGACATCTCAGTTCTCATTTTGATGTCACTCACCAATTTTAGCAACTTCTAGTCATTTTCTTTACCTTCAGCCAGTGAGTCTATATCCTCTTCATCATCACTTAAAACACATATTATAACTGGAACCATGACACAGTGACCCCCTGAATAAGGAATGGAAATGTTATTGCGTTAGTACTTTGGACAAAATAAATACATCAATAATAAAATTAAAATAAACATTTACAATACAATCCATTGCCTAATTGGTTGGTAATATGTAAAATGTATTTATTTAGCATTCTTTGCAAACCCTTCTGCCTCAGATTACAACGATGGAAGTAAAAGTCCTACTGCATATTAGTTCACCCCATTCCAGGTTTTACCACAAGCATTATTTGCTACTGTGTAAAGGGGACAAGCTCAGGAGTGTCTCGTTAAACTCATAGTAAAAGCAAGAATGGATGACACTGCTATGCATTGGGAGTCTTACTTCCAACCCTGGATTGTTTTCAGTTTCAAGATCTTGGCCACAATTGCTTAGTGGTTATGCCCCCTGAGAAAGGGAAGTAACTACGGTACTATTGATTTAGCTCAATTAAATTAAGATCTGTTCTTTTAAAACACTGGAAAAAAGTATTGCCATACATAGTGTTTGACAGTCCAACGAAGATATTCAAATGATCTTCAGAATTCTTCAAGCACCAGCAATAGCAAGTCTACACTATTCATGGTATGATGTTAATTCCTCTGGTAAAAGTGGGCTTTCATGGTCTAGACCAGTGGTACTCAACTCTGGCCCCATTTTCACTTTTAATTTGTAGTTCCCAACACACTTAGGTGTAATGTAGGAAAAAAAAGTCAATACCCGTCATACAGTAAGGGAAATATAAAAGTTACCAAAGTAAGATAAAAATGTCCTTCTCCTTCTTCTTCTCCCAACATATTTTTTTCAGACCCCAGGCACTTTTATCCACACATATGGATATTACAGGACATCCAAGTTTAATGACAATTAACATGTTTTGTGAACATGGAAATATACTAGGGAACACACTTATTGTGACGTCTATATAGTAAATGATTTATTTCTGTTTTAAAATGTAACATATGACTGCAAAAATCTTTTTTTTATATAAATATCAAAAAAGGTCTGCCATGCGTGGGATTTGAAACTATACCTTTCAGTTTGCAAGCGCATTGTGTTGCTGTCAGTGCTACACAATTAGTTGAGACATTTTCATTTAAAGTAGGAGGCTAGAAATTCCATGTAGAAGGCAGGGGGGTATGGAGGTCCTCCCCCAGCGTGGGTGCAAGTGGCAAAGCCCCCCACTGAAAACGAATTTCAGGGTTTTACAGGGCTCTAAATCCTGCCAATTTAAACAGACAGATAACCAGTGTGTGTTTATGCATATTTGTATGTGCGTGTTTGTGTGTGTACTTTTTATCTGCATTTTGTGTGTAAATGTCAATATTACTTGACCAGTTTTACAGCCACTGATTATGCAGTAAAATACCTGACCAGTACATCTTGTAGCTCATAGTGATATTTTTCGTTTAATAAAGACTGAATCAGCAAAACAAAGCAGACAAAAATAAAAACAAATCCGTCATATTCATTAATTGCGCAATGCGAATACTGTTTCCTGAATTAAATGTACATGTTAGGTTTCAGATCGATCTTTTAAGTCAATGCATAAGACATTTTATAACTCACTGTATTTTGTAGACTTTGAGTGAAAAAGACATTCTTGCATAGAACACGTAGGTTGTTTGTTTGAAAAAAGTGTTATACAATGTCATCCCTCTGCTGTACAGTTATTGACTCAGGTATATGATTGTATAGTTCGGCCATCGCTTGTAAGCTCGAAACAGATTGGTCCATTCACGGTGTGCATGGAAACATAACCCTGGAAACTAAATGCCCTCAGAGAAGGAATGTTTTACTCGACTTACATACGTAATGAATTGTGGAAATTGCCACTATTTTACTGGAATAAAACAAACATTTTGAATACAATTCACTGGAAGAGCACTGGAATTTTTTTTTTTTTTTTTTTTTTTTTTTTAAGATAACTATTTTAGGCATCTCGTCTGGCAAAGTAGACAGCAATTTAGCAGGCCTCTGGATGGAAATGAAAAGGCTGAGCAGTATTTTGAAAGATGAAGTCAGCCAGCTGAGAATTCTCGGGACTTTGTTATATTTTGGAGATTTTTCAAGTCATCACTCATCTTCATCATCATTCTGAGATTCTGATCTTGAGCTCTGAAAAATGTTGGTTTCCTGTCCGTGTAACGCTCATTTTGGTCCCTATTGGCGCAAGGAAGCACGGTTCCTCTCAATACTAGTTGTTGAGAGTAACGCTATTTGTGGTCCCCACTGGACAAAAAGGAACGTACATTTTTCTGAGAATTAGCTATGCTGAAGGATAGCCTATATATTAGCCTATATAATTGGTAAAAGTAAAACATGAATAAACATTGAAATAAATGAATACATAAATCAATACATATTTTTATTTCTTTATCTATTTTTTTTTTTCACTATAGTATAAACACTGCCATTTAATACTGCATGAAATGAGAATAAATACTCAACAGTTCTTGTTCAGTTGTATTTGTGAAGATTTTTGTACATAAAGGTTGTCATACTTTCATATATTTTTACTTTCAAATTATACTACAACGTCCCAGACAATTGCTTTGTTGCAGGACTTGTTTTCTGTTCTGTTTGTCTCATCTGTCTTTTATATGTTGCATGTACTGTAAGGGGTACAGGTCACACTGCTACTTAGCATGGGAAGGGGGAGTGAGTGAATGTGTGGGGAGAATGTGTGTTGCTGTTATCGGGGGTTGAAGAGCATGGATGTGACTGGTTGATGATGAGCCGGACCGGCAGGAAACGACGAGAGGTTATATAATAAGGGGGTGCATGAGCCTGGGGACAGTCCAGCGCTGAACTTGAATGATGCGACTGAGCAAGTGTGTGAGCTGTGACCGGAGAGAATATGCAGTGAAAGTGCCAAGACTAGGGTTATTATTTTAATGCCGTGAATTCCGGCCCGACAGGAATTCTCTGTAGTTTCAAATAAAACAAACATTTTGAGAATTCAACACCATCTCCCTGAGCACTACTTCCTAAACATGAAAACATTACAATATATTAAATGAGCACATCAAGCTTATGACAGTTTGCAAAATCAGATGAAAGCTTTCTATACAAATCGGGATGTATTGTACATGCATTTTATGTGTGTAACAAACACATTTTTTATATATAAAAAATGTAGTTGATATGAATGACACTCTCATTGAACATACATCATTTTGCACACATAACTATAAATGCATTATATATATATATATATATATATATTTTTTTTTTTTAACAGATGTAGCAGGACAGGGGGGCCTGCAATATAAAAATATTTTGTTTTTTGGCAGGGACAGAGTTAAAGTCTCCCTGCCAAGGTAATTGCTTTTGTTTAATTTAATTGTTTTGTTTAATTATCACCTTCACCTGGCAATCATTAAAATTAGAGCCAGATGCAGGGTATAAGAGGGAAGTAGTCAGTCTACTCTAGACTGCTGAATAGAGGGAGACAGAAGGTGTGCTCTGTTTTCGTGCAGTCAATGTAAAAGTAAGTGGTGTGTTAAAACTGGGTGTTTGTTTATTGACAGGTAAACGGCTTAGCCGTCCTGCGTGTTAGTCAGGGACCTGTGCAAAGTTAAGTTAGGCTCTGCATGTGAGCTAGGTGTTTGTTTTGTTTTGAATTCTTTTTTTTTATTAAAGTGTGTTAGCGCTGGAAAAATCCATTTCTGTGTCCTGGGTCTGCTTTTAAAGGGGCAAAGAACCTAAGTAGAAGCAGCTTGTTTACAATATATATAAAAGCAGGATTTGAACCCTAACTAGTCATACCTTCACTCCAGTTACATAACTGCTATGCTACACAGATCTCAACCCTTTCAACAGACTAGGCTACTATTTACATTTACCCTATCCAAACAGCAATACATTGCCTCAATATAGGTTGAACAATTTTGCTTTTCCCGTAGTGTGTGTGTTTTATAAGTGAAAAAAGAAATGATATCTTAAACAAAAACACATTGGAAATGTGAAAAAACGCCAAGTTATCAAAAGTGCCCAGCCATTTAAAGTGGAGATATCAAAAACACAAGCTGAGTTAGCAGAAACAATTGGGGTAACCTTGGCCCCCATTGGTTTTACAGTTGTGCCTATTTGCTTTGTGCTGGGCAAGGTTGCCCCAATGGCTTCTTGAAACTTGGCTTGTGTTTTTGATATCTCCACTTTAAATGGCTGGGCACTTTTGATAACTTGCCGTTTTTTCACATTTCCAATGTGTTTGTATTTCAGATTAACTACATTTGGAGTAAAAACCTGGACTGGATTAGATCTCGGCCTGTGTTGAGTACCACTGGTCTAGACAAAGGGCCTCGTTCTGGTAGCGTGAGTCTCGCATAAAAAGTGCAAAAGTGAACCAGAAAAAACTCCAGCAACTAAAGAATATTACATTACAACATTCTGCATAGTAGTGAATTTGAAGAACTGTTTAGGTGACAAATGGTTTACTCATACAGTTCCTTGATTGTTACAGAATGCGTTAGTTGTGTTTGTTTATTTTGTTAGATGAACCAATGGTGGCTTAAACATTGAGTTTAAAACATATAATCCACCAAACTTACCACCCTCAGACTGAGATGCTTCATACTGCATAGTGTCCATTTTACTCTCAACCTTCCTTTCTTCCCAATTAGGAGTATGCTTTGGTCACTTTATCAGTACTGATATGCCCTTAAAAAGAACAAGATATTTTTTAAATATTTAAATGAAACAAACAAAAATTACATACAATTTGCTACAACCTATAGATTCGTAATGGCTTTAAGTGAAATCAGTTTAGTAACACCGATCAGGCCTCCACATC
The DNA here is from genome assembly GCF_902713425.1 of Acipenser ruthenus. NCBI lineage: Eukaryota > Metazoa > Chordata > Actinopteri > Acipenseriformes > Acipenseridae > Acipenser > Acipenser ruthenus. The sequence continues at coordinate 19,069,742 of NC_081193.1, forward strand.
CCAAAACCTTTAAAAATCAGAAGCCTCTGAAAAGGACTGGGTGGGCATGTAGAGACTGAACTACTTCATTTGAGGATGTCCCTCAAAAGGTACTTCTAGGGAGTTGCTCATGCTGATGAAGTAATGCAATCTATTTTGGTGGATCGCAAAGGGCCCCACGATCCAACAGCAGTAAAGTTAACAAGACCACAATAACGTCAACTGTTCTGCACTTTTTAGACTGCAGGTCTCTTATTGCCCAATAGCCTCACACACGTATGTTGGCACACCTGTGAATCCAGATCCATGCAATTTATAGTACAGGCCACCACTTATACGTCACCAGGTCACGCATCTCCCGAGCGCAAATTCTGCGCAGCTCGCGCACCTCCTGACAGGTACTGCGCTGGAGCAGCCGCGGCTCAAAACAATAGATGAGCGATGGCTGATAAAGAAGTGTGTAGGCAACCAGATACAATCCTCACTCCATGTGCTACTGCCACCTAGTCAGGGGGTGTGAATCGCCTTCGAGTCATGTCATTAATTATCTTATGAATGATTTGTAATACAAATTAAAATGATTTGACTCTTTTTCCATAGTTATTATACGTTTCAAATATTCAGATATTTATTCTAAAGGTTTAAACATATAAAAAAAATAATAATAATGCTAAACAGTTGAAATGAACCTAAAACCGCTCTTATTTTCAGCAGGTGTCATTGGGTATTGATGAAAGGCTATCAGGGACAGGGAATAACCTGTTTTGAATTAAGGACAAGAACTCTGCTTTAATAACAGGTAGTTGAAGTGAGATATGTGACCATATGTGCAAGTATTTGAACTATTTTTGTCCCAAATCAAAATACAATACTGTCTAAAAACCCCTTTGTGAGAGGGCGGGGGAATCCTGCCCGTTATAATACTCATTAACTTGTCTCACATCACAAAACATACGTTTATATTATCTCTTTATAGCAGGGACTGTTTCTACTATACATTTTCTGATCATGCTGTAAATTATGAAGCTGGTGGAGCAAAAAGGTAACTTCATTGCATCCACTTCCTCTGCGATTAGAATTTCTCTCATCACCACCTCCATTTTGGTTCTGCTCAGAACTGTTATTCATCTACCAAAGCTGTCCCCGCTCCGTCTGCACAGACCGTGACGTTACGCGCCGTCTGCAATCTAGCCGGCAACAAAGTGTCCTGAACGCACCCAGTGAATAACTTCGTACCACTTAATTTGAACCGATGAAACATAGGGGTTAACCATACTGACGGCATATCAAATGCTTAAATGCTACATATGGGTGCATTCTTGTAGAACAAAACACATTTCTACAAGGAATTGCATTAGTTCCAGTTGAGTTTCAATAAATACTTTCTGATTTAAATACAGGCCTATGTGATAGTTTGGTATATTCAGTCTATTTAAAACAGTAGGTAGGTGTTTATTTTTTAATTGCTTCTATATAAATTTATTAGTCGAATAATCCGCTACCGAATAATAACATTTCGCTACCTACTTTCCAGGCGTGTAGCAAAGCCTCACTACTGCCTTAAAAAGTTAACTTCTACCCTTGTTATATCACTCCTTTGTCCGCCACTGATTTTTCAAAATCCTGACATTCTGTTGCTACAAAGATTAATATAAAAACGTTTTTCATATACTTACTTGAGTACTGTTTCAAACTTTCTTTTAAGCGGTGACCGAATAACATAAACAAAGTTTTACAGGAACACGCCACTAACCGTGAAAGATTACTTCCTGTTCCCCCAACACTGGGGCACGGGGCGGCGCATTTTGAGAATAGACTTTTATTTATAACAGACATCTCACGCATTAAAACTGTTAAGTAACTAACCAGATAATAAAACGAAGCCATAACATTATATTACAAAAAAAGTCAAAACTATAAACTTACGTTTAGCTCCATCAACCAAAATTAGTTCCCCCCCAAATATCTTTATAAGAAAAAACTGCATTGAAATGTTTTGAGAAAAAGCGTTCACCTTGGAGTACTGGTTTGGTCTTTGCTCTTGAAATTATGGGAGCGTTCACGGAGATTATTCTGTGCCGAATCTGACCAATTCATAGAAGACCATTGGCTAAATTGGTCAGATTCTGCACAGAATGATCTCCGTGAACGCACCTATGTACTATGCTCTTCAGACACAAACACAACCGGAGCTCGTTTCTATACTCTAAATTCAAATACGATAGGTCTTTCAACAAGTTATGAAGTTATCACCTGCTGTTTCGATCAGTTAATACCTGTTTTTATATTTCATTCGAATTCTAGTTGGTATTCTGTTTCAATACGACACGTATTTCTAGCAATTTATACCCCCGGGGGGGGGGGGGGGGGGTGTCTATGAGCAGGTAAATGTATTACATTGTTGCAATTTTGTTGGCGGGCATAGGGCTGTAATGAGTACACTTTCTTTTTATATTTTTAAATACTAAGTATTATTTGTACACTTTATTATTTTGTTTTGAGTGTCACTATATTCATTTCTGTACGTATTGTTTCTTTTCTTGGTTATCACTGATGCGTTTAATCGCACGTTTGGTATGATTAAGGCACGCTTAGATTAGATGATTGGTAGTATGACAAACGTTGATTTTAAATAGCTACATGCTGGCGTGTTTACTTGTGCTGTCTGGTTTTATTGTAAATCCTCCTGCTGCCGTTGTATGTCATTTTGAATGGGGAGTTGTTTTATTTGGTTTAGATTTGTCCTATATTGTCCCATTTTATATATATGATTTTGCACATGGGTGAATCTGTTAAGAGTTTTAATTAAAAGTTATTAAAACAAGAGGATTGCATGAAAAATAAAGTCCAGGCAGTGAGCAGTGTCCCACTTGAAAGCAGGGTTGTTGTGCTGCTGCTGTTTGACAGGCAGTGTCTTGCTACTGTTAAAATAATCAACAACAACAGTATTGTAGAATTCAACATGAAGTAACATCATGCTATGCAACATTGTGGTTTGCATACTTTTTATTTGTAGTTTATCGGAAGGTTCTTGCAAGTTTAATTTCCATTCGACAAATGAGTCTAGATTTACCGAATAATTTAAGCATGGCCTATGATGCAGACATTCAGATGGAGCCTTAAATAGAGACTATTCCCTGGCAGAGCACCTAGTGCAAATAAGACCCAAAAGAGATACTTTCTTACCCCCAATTCACCAGACGGGCTCCCGACTTTCCACAGCTAGACAGAGAGGCCAAATTAAGAATCATTTTAGGGGAATTTGGAGACACTGCTGACCTAGCAGCTGAATATATAACAACCTGCCGCAAAATGAGTGACACAATGTAAATAACCATACCTCCACACTCTTTATTATTATTATTTATTTATTTATTTATTTATTTATTACCAGACACCCTTACCCAGGGCGACTTACAGTTGTATACAAAATAAAATACATATCAAGAATTACAGTACAATTAAGAGCAAGATACAAAATACAATGACTTCAGTGTAATGCAAGACAACACAACCCTCCGGGCTGTACTCGCGTAGCTGCGTCTCCTTTGTACTACTGGGTACATTTAAAGCATCCCTTTTTGTGGGAGACAGTTTTGTTATACTTCCATTTGGCAGGCAATGTAAGTGTTTTGCGCTAAAGCATGGTTTTGTTCCACCCAAGCTCTCAATGACCTAATTGGTTTAATTATGTGATTAATTGGACACATTTAACACAGATTTCCAGGCCTCAAAATGTTTTATAGCTAGTGCACCTTGAATCAATAGCATTTCTAAAATCATCACCTTTAAAAGACCTTGAAAAAATATTAAATATGTCCAATTGAACAAATAATTAGATCAATTAAGTTAATTGAGAGCTTAAGTTGAAATGAAAACCGGAAGACCCTGCGGCCCATGAAAACCTGAGTTTGACAGCCCTACCTAGAGGCTGTTTTATCCTTGCAGGGTCTATTTAATATAACAAAACAGCGGTTGGGGTTTTACACTTCCATTAAAAAGATGTTTCATTTTCTTCATCAGATCGACCACTGTTCAATTGAATCCAATTATTTTAAATTAAAGCCTGTCATTCTTTGTATGCTATTCCCCACAATTACAAAATATAGGATCATGTTTCTACCCATAATTACCTAACAGTTGACCAAACAACAATCAACAAACTCAAATGTTGAACATTTAGAGTTGGTTGAGGGTTACAATCAGCTAACCTCCAATTTAGCAAGTTGCAGCACTTGCTTAGTCATAATTAGTAACTGCTACCTTTGTAATAGTGTGAGAAATTACATTTTAAAAGTTTCTTTGCCAATAACTACTTATATGGAAAGTGTATGTTGAATTAATCTAAAGGATAAGGAATTATCATTCAAAATTAATGTGCTAATGATATTAGCAACATGTTATATTCATATATGCAAATTCTAACACATCCTTCCTATATTCACTAATGAAGTGTCTTGTCCTGTTATACTGTACAACGCTCTACAAATGGGCTGAATATTTGTGTTTTATAACATTATTTGACTGCTATGAACATAAGAAATGTGGAAAAATATATATTTTTAATTTCCATGTGCTGGCCCATGGCAGAACTGTAATATTACACACCTATGGGGCTCCCGAGTGGCGCAACCGCTAGAGTGCAGGATGCGCTCTATAGCCTGGACGTCGCCGGTTCGAGTCCAGACTATTCCACAGCCGACCGTGGACAAGAGCTCCCAGGGGGCGGCGCTCAATTGGCCGAGCGTCGCCCGGGGGGAGGGAGGGTTAGGTCGGCCAGGGTGTCCTCGGCTCACCGCGCAGCAGCGACCCCTGTAGTCTGGCCGGGCGCCTGCGGGCTTGCCTGTAAGCTGCCCAGAGCTGCGTTGTTCTCCGACGCTGTAGCTCTGAGGCGGCTGAAGCGGACTGACGGTATACATTACATTGTATATTGTCTTATACAAATGTCTAAAATCATAGCAAAATGTAATAAAGTACAGTGGAAGCAGTACCCCTCCTATTCGCCGCATGGCGCTATGCCTCCCCCCAAGTGCTATATGTAACAATCTTGTAGTTTTCCTTTTACCGCAATCCCATGGTGCTTTGCAGATGGAACTCGAAGAACCGTATTGAAAGCTGTGGTTACTCGAATTAGAGTAGTGTGTGGAAAATCTTGTTTAAATTGTTTTTAAAATTGGTTATTTTACTTTCCAGACGTAGAGTAACAGTAATCAATCTATAAGATGCCGCGGATTATGATAAAAGGAGGTGTTTGGCGAAATACCGAGGTAAGGCTAAAAGCAATAAAAACAAGTACGGTAACTGCATGTTCCACGTATATTTCAGTTATTTTGATTCCGCAAAATAAAATGCAGTGTCTATATTTTTGTAGATAATAATAATAATAATAATAATAATAAACATTACAACGTAAGAAAGGTTTGGGAACGAAAAAAAGGCCATTCGGTCCATCAAGGCTCGTCCCTGATTTTTAGAATGGGAAATACTTACTTACTCTGAAAATTAACAACATTGAAAAGCTAACTCCCAGGCTTGAAAATAAGAGATTTCTACTTGTTTTTCTTATACCCATTAATACCCATATAAGTCCCAGTCTTAGAGAATCCCCGTAAGATCTTGGGACAAATATATCAAATGTGCCGTTTTGACCTGAACTGACCAGAATTCGTGTTAGTATAGAGTACACTTTTGTGTACACTGTAATAAGTGCGTGCACCTGTAGCAATAGCCTATTCAGCCCCAAGAACAAACAGAGCAAATAATTTCATATAATTATTCTAGCATCACTGTCAGTTGTGTGCTTTTGCCTTGTATCTAAATGTCAAATTTAATTCCATACGTTTCCTACAAATATTATCAGCATAACAAAATAAAAGCAACCCCCTTGTCTTATATGTTTACCTGATCCACTATTGCAGAATGTGTATGATTTATACTCACCTAGAAATGCAACTTGAGCAGGAGCATCCACAACTCCAAACATACAGCTATCAAAACAGAAAGCAATGTTAATGTATACCTGCCCATGGAAAACAAGAGATTTAGCTAAAGCAAGGCTACAGAAGATGTGCTGTGGAATTAATATAAAGCGTAGACCAGTTTGTTCATCCCCTGCTCCCCTCTTGTGTCTGGTGTGTTTGGGTTAATATTTTAAACGCAGAGGTTTGTTCCATGGTGTAAACAACATGATATAACTACTTCTGTTTGGTTTTGTCCCAGGATGAAATCCTTAAAGCAGCTGTTATGAAATATGGCAAAAACCAGTGGTCCCGTATTGCTTCCCTGTTACACAGAAAATCTGCCAAGCAGTGCAAAGCTAGATGGTGAGTAAAACATTCGCAATGATGTAATTGAAATGCTAGGTTACATTTTTTGTGCTAGATTGTTGTTGAATATATGTTCACTAAGTCTTGTTTGTACGGTCTGTGTGTGAAATAGGTATGAGTGGCTTGACCCAAGCATTAAGAAGACAGAGTGGTCACGCGAGGAGGAGGAGAAGCTGCTTCATTTGGCTAAGCTGATGCCAACTCAGTGGAGGACGATTGCTCCCATCATTGGAAGAACAGCAGCTCAGTGTCTGGAGCACTACGAGTTCCTGCTGTAAGTGTCTCCTTCCAAGCTGCAAGACATTTCATCTCTCAATATAGATAATATATATGAAGATTTAACAGTAAAGTAGTTCATAAACTATGTGCCATAACCTATAAACAAGTTCTGCAGTCTAGAATACCATCTTCCATAGCCTTCTACACTATAGCTGTATCATATTTACTCCTCCGTTTGTGATATCTGGCACTTGTACACTAATTCCAAGAACAGTGTTAAAGGTGTTTTAAAAATGAAATGTTAACACTATAGCTATATGACACTTCATGTAGAGCGTGTATTTATGGAACCTTTTACTTTAAGTACTTACACATGGCGCATATTTACTACTTAATTAAATAGAAATGTTCACATTCCTAATTATGTATTTCAGAGACAAAGCTGCACAGAGAGACAATGAGGAGGACACTGCAGATGACCCTCGTAAACTCAAACCAGGCGAGATTGATCCCAACCCAGAGACGAAGCCAGCCAGGCCCGATCCTGTTGATATGGATGAAGGTACGCAATCATAAGATTAGTTTCAAGAAGGTGTTGGTGATTTGCGTACTGCAAAACAAGGTTTTAGCCAGTATTCCTGGTGGTGGTGTATTAAAATGATGTTTTAAAAAAGTGTAAATATCTGCCCTTTGTGACATGAATTTTCTTTTTTTCTCAGATGAACTTGAGATGCTTTCTGAGGCAAGAGCTCGTCTGGCTAACACTCAGGGTAAAAAGGCTAAAAGAAAAGCAAGAGAGAAGCAACTAGAGGAAGCCAGGTAATAAAAGCAGGGCTAAAGACATTTTTGCCTTAGGAGCCAATAGCTCCTAGGCCAAACATTTTGTGTGCCAAATACAACTGTTGGGTGCCACTTTAAGAGCAAGTTGGTTGCTTCCATATTCAAGTGCTTAAAATACAAGAAAAACACTATAACAGAAATGTAATGTTTGTACTCCCTGGTTTGCTGCCTCATTGTTCACCTATGCTCCCTGACACTGACTTGCTCTGCCTTGCCTGTCCTCCATGTGATCTGCTGTTCTGACACTGTACCTGTCCTCCATGTGGTCTGCTGTTCTGACACTGTACCTGTCCTCCATGTGGTCTGCTGTTTTGACACTGCACCTGTCCTCAAATGCTGCTGCTGTAACTGTTCTTCCTCATGCTGTCATTTTACATCTTTGGTTCTTTAAAAGTGAACTTTAAGGAATTTGGCCTTAACTTAAGCCTGTGAACTATATGCAAATATCAAATCTTTATTATTCACAATCTTAGTCTGCCTTACCAGATGCCCTGTGGTGCTTGGTCTGCCTCCCTGATCACCTACACTGTCAGGCACGGTAAATCAGAGAAGTATGGTAAAGTCACATTCTTGAATGGCAAATAAAGTAAAGCACAATAAATATGTAGTATAAGCATGGGAGAAGGATGGTAAACTGCAAAAACTACTGTGTGAATGTATGGTCAACTTTGAGCAACTTTTATAAGGATAATGTTATTTGCTTCTTAGTAAAACAAAGCGTACTACAAATAATCTGCAAATAATGTCTATTGCTCAAACATTATAACTCAACTAATAAACAGCAACCTTGTACCTAAAATGTCTGTTGTACCAGCATTACTACTAAAAGTCTGGCTAAAAAATGTAGTCTTCAGATGGTAAATTACAAATAAAAATGCAAACCTAAAATGGCTGACAAAAGACTTGTTAGAAAGTCGGTTTATAAAGTAAATCATGTACCTAAATAAATATCGATAAAGCGATCAATCTGACAAGTAATTTTATATATAAATGCAGTAAATAAAACAACGTGCATGGAAACACGATAACGTGTCCTAGATATATTACTAATGTCGAGGCATGGATGTCTGCCAATTTTCTTCAGCTGAACACTAGCAAATCTGAACTCCTTCTAGTAAGATCTAAAACTCAATTTAAGAATCTCAATATAGCTGCCCTGAACCTCGGAAACTGTCTGCTGCTGCCTTCCCCCACGCAGTACGAAGCCTTGGCGTACTTCTTGACAACAACCTCTCCTTTGATGCCCACATCTCCTCCATGGTCAAATCTTCCTTCTACCATCTTTGAAACAAAAGTCTGTCCCTTACCTTTCCTTCCTGGATGCGGAGATACTTTGTCATGCATTTGTCTCCTCTTGACTCGACTACTGCAACTCTATGTGGTGGTCTCCTGGCATGCGCAATAAACATACTGCAGCTAGTTCAGAATGCCGCTGCCAGGATCCTTACCAGATGTAAAAAACGTGATCATATCACCCCCCGTTTGCCTAGCTACTGGACTACCTGGAAAGTTCAGGATTACTTTAAAAATTCTCCTGCTCACCTACAATGCCCTTCATCACACAGGTCCTGAGTACCTCCTCAACTTGCTGATCCGCTATGTCCCTACCCACAAGCTGAGGTTCTTCGACTCTGGCCTGCTTGTTATCCCCAAGCAAAAGTGCACCACATTTGGAGAACGCTTGTTTAGCTTCATGGCTCAGACTCTTTGGAACTCTCTCCCAGCTTTGGTGCTGATGCTTCCACCGTCGCTCGCTTTAAATCAACTCTCAAGACCCACCTGTTCTTTCTTGCTTTCCATGCTCTTTAAGCCTGATATCTGCTATTAGCTGCTGTGTTGCTGCTACTATTTCATGTATTGTGCTACTATCATTTATTATGCACTGTTTGGTTTTTGTAAACTGTATAGCATGTATTATGCATGTCTCTGTATTTAAAGTATTATGGGTTTTCTTGTTGTTACTGCATCTTATAAAGCCCTTTGTGATGGTGGTCCACTATGAAAGGTGTTATATAAAATAAAAAATGATTGATTGATATGTAATGACATTAGTAAGGGATATGTGAGCAAGAACATAAGTAAAAGAACAGGTACAAAATCAAATCATGAGTCATCTTGCCTTCCATGTCTGTAGCGAAAATAAGATCCAAAAGCTCTTCATCCTCTAAATCAGGATCCTCACTTCCACTAGACTAATCACAATCACTGCCACTCTCCAAAACGAACTGTATTGCAGTCTGCGCATTTACCTTGCGAGATTGCTTGCTGAATTCCATTTTACAAAATTCTCTCTCTGTTTTCACTTCTAACTACAATCTCACCTGGGTTCAAAGTTGGAACCTTCCCTTCAGCCCACATGACTGTTTGAAGCCTATCAGTACACAGAGATCACATTTCAGCACTGTTTTAAATTGTGCATTTGAAAAACTAACCAGGCAGCGCTGTGAATGGGCAGGCCTGAAATATTTGGGCCAGGCCCTGAAAGGGTTAAAAGGTGTGCACTGGCATCAGTGCGTTCATCCGTATTGCACATATAAAAAATGAAAGTGGGAGATTGCACTTTTTCAGTATTTTTGTGTCCCATAAAGACAGTCGCAAAAAAAAATTTAAAAATTGTCACATTTTAGTCACAGTCTGGAGCCCAGGAAAGTGTATTTCAGTCATGATATGTTTAGTTTAAATACATCAGTCTAATGCAGTTATCCTGTTGAAATCAATGTTTACGACTCCAATGTTTTTATCCCACAAACTAACTTAATGAATACATACAGTACTGTGCAAAAGTACTTTATATTTATCAATTAACAAAATGCAAAGTGAGTGAACAGAAGAAAAATCTACATCAAATCAATATTTGGTGTGACCACCCTTTGCCTTTACAACAGCATCAATTCTTCTAGGTACACTTGCACACAGTTTTTGAAGGAACTCGGCAGGTAGGTTGGCCCAAACATCTTGGAGAACTAACCACAGTTCTGTGGATTTAGGTAGCCTCAGTTGCTTCTCTCTCTTCATGTAATCCCAGACAGACTCGATGATGTTGAGATCAGGGCTCTGTGGGGGCCATACCATCACTTCCAGGACTCCTTGTTCTTCTTTACGCTGAAGATAGTTCTTAATGACTTTCGCTGTATGTTTGGGGTCGTTGTCATGCTGCAGAATAAATTTGGGGCCAATTAGATGCCTCCCAGATGGTATTGCATGATGGATAAGTATCTGCCTGTACTTCTCAGCATTGAGGAGACCATTAATTCTGACCAAATCCCCAACTCCATTTGCAGAAATGCAGCCCCAAACTTGCAAGGAACCTCCACCATGCTTCACTGTTGCCTGCAGACACTCATTCGTGTACCACTCTCCAGCCGTTCGGCGAACAAACTGCCTTCTGCTACAGCCAAATATTTCAAATTTTGACTCATCAGTCCAGAGCACCTGCTGCCATTTTTCTGCACCCCAGTTCCTGTGTTTTCATGCATAGTTGAGTCGCTTGGCCTTGTTTCCACGTCGGAGATACAGCTTTTTGGCCGCAAGTCTTCCATGAAGGCCACTTCTGACCAGACTTCTCCAGACAGTAGATGAGTGTACCAGGGTCCCACTGTTTTCTGCCAATTCTGAGCTGATGGCACTGCTGGACATCTTTCGATTGCGAAGGGAAGTAAGCATAATGTGTCTTTCATCTGCTGCAGTAAGTTTCCTTGGCCGACCACTGTGTCTACGGTCCTCAACGTTGCCCGTTTCTTTGTTCTTCTTCAAAAGAGCTTGGACAGCACACCTGGAAACCCCTGTCTGCCTTGAAATTTCTGCCTGGGAGAGACCTTGCTGATGCAGTATAACTACCTTATGTCTTGTTGCTGTGCTCAGTCTTGCCATGGTGTATGACTTTTGACAGTAAACTGTCTTCAGCAACCTCACCTTGTTAGCCGAGTTTGGCTGTTCCTCACCCAGTTTTATTCCTCCTACACAGCTGTTTCTGTTTCAGTTAATGATTGTGTTTCAACCTACATATTGAATTGATGATCATTAGCACCTGTTTGGTATAATTGTTTAGTCATACACCTGACTAATATGCCTACAAAATCCCTGACTTTGTGCAAGTGTACCTAGAAGGATTGATGCTGTTTTGAAGGCAAAGGGTGGTCACACCAAATATGGATTTGATTTAGATTTTTCTTCTGTTCACTCACTTTGCATTTAGTTAATTGATAAATATAATCTATTAACATGTCTATTTTTGAAAGCATTCTTACTTTACATCATTTTTTCACACCCGCCTAAAACTTTTGCACAGTACTATATATATATATATAATTTTAAATTTAGTAATCGGCAATTCTTTTTTTAAATATTTCTCCCAATTTGGCATATCCAATTATTTTTAGGCTCGACTCACCGCTACCACCCCTGCGCTGACTCAGGAGCGGCAAAGACAACACACAATGTCCTCCGAAGCATGTGCCGTCAGCCGACCGCTTTTTTTCACACTGCAGACTCACCGTGCAGCCACCTCAGAGCTACAGCGTTGGAGGACAACGCAGCTCTGGACAGCTTACAGGCAAGCCCGCAGGCGCCCGGTCAGACTACACGGGTAGCTGGTGCGCGTTGAGCTGGGAAATTAATACATATTTTCAACAGCTTCAGGCTCTTTCTATAGCTTATATTTTGTTTTGTAGTCAACTATATTGCTTCAGGTACTGTTCACAACTAAGTATTGTACACCACCTGACCACATCTGGTCAATTAAAATTTTTATTTGAAGTTGCTTAAATATATCTATTTTGTGTTCCACACTTCTTCTTTTCCTTTCTTTTGTGCAACAACCTGCTCTACATAGACGACTTGCAGCGCTTCAGAAGAGAAGGGAGCTGAGGGCAGCTGGCATTGAGATACAAAAGAAAAGGAAGAAGAAAAGAGGTGTGGATTACAATGCAGAGATCCCCTTCGAAAAGAAGCCAGCTCAAGGTTTTTACGACACTTCAATGGAGAATTACCAAGCCTTGGAGCCAGACTTTAAAAGGCTGCGCCAACAGCACCTTGATGGAGACTTGAGATTGTAAGTATTCCTACATTTGTTGTTGACCAGTCATAAACCAGTGAGCTTATGTTCAATTAACCTCATACTAGGTGCATACCAACATTAAGATTAATTTCATTCATATTTAAAGTTGCCACCTTCCTTATGAAACAGATGGCTAAACAAAGGATCTAATGGCAGCGTTAGATTCCAGAGTCTTTTATAATGACTTGTAGAATTATGTATTGAGAATTCTACATTGCTGAACATGCAGAAAACATTTAGGATCATGTGGTGGAATATACAGCAATCTTTACACTTATTTCCGGTAAAATCTTAATGTATTACAGTGAAAAAGAGGACAGAGACCGCAAGAAAGATAAACAGAAGATAAAGAAGAAGAAAGAATCGGATCTCCCTTCTGCTATTTTGCAGACCAGTGGAGTGTCAGAGTTTACAAAGAAGAGGAGCAAATTAGTTCTTCCAGCGCCACAGGTATGCAGATATTTTCATCCGGGAACAAATATCAATGTACTATTTCTTGTGTTAAATATACAGTAATCCAAGCAAAACAAAGTAGTTGTTTTGTGTTTAGTTTTACGTGGAGCAAGAAATTGCAATAAATGCAATAGAAATGTGTTAATAATATCGATTTTTTTATAGCGCCATTCATAGTAGAACACCATCACAAAGTGCTTTACAGAGGTAGGCTGTGAACTGTGCATTATATGCAGAGTCGCTTACAATAGGACATTGATTTAACGTCTCATCCGCAGGATGGAGCACAAGGAGGTTAAGTGACTTGCTCACGGCCACTTAGTGAGTCAGTCGGTGGCAGAGGTGGGATTTGAACTGGTGACCTTCTGGTTACAAGCCCTGGACTTTAACCACTGGACCACACTGCCTCCTTAAGCATTTGCTTATTTCTTGATTGTCTTCATTTAAAATGTACACAAACTCTAGTTTAGACACTTGGTGGTGAAGACTTAACATTTCAAGATATTGCCTTTATACACGTGTTTACACAGATACCTTCCATTGAACTTGGTTATTCCTTAGTCAAGCTTTGTTTTTGTTTGTTTTTTAGATTTCCGACTCTGAACTGGAGGAAGTTGTAAAACTTGGACAGGCCAGTGAGCTGGCTCGTCAGACAGCTGAAGAGTCTGGAATTACCAATTCTGCGTCCAGTGCTTTGCTGTCTGAGTATAATGTGACCAACAATGCAATGGCACTGCGCACTCCGAAAACACCAGCTGCTCAGGACAGGATTCTCCAGGTAAAGTTCAAACACTTGAAATATCTAAAAAAAAACAAAAAAACAACAACAATACAACAAATCAAATTACAGAGGCAGGGGGTTGTTTTAATAAATTTGCACACACCTAACATTAATAATGGAATACTGAACATGTAAAATAAATTTAAAAAAATATGTTAATGCATTTACAGCAAGTTATTTTAACAAGAAGGAAGTTCGCTAGTAGGCGTACTGTTAACAGCAACACGACTGCATACTTATTTTATTACAGTATTTGAATTAAACGGAACAGGAAGGCGGACATGTTGCAGATATGAAGATTTACATTTTAAATTAGCAATGTTTATTAGGCAGTCAGACATTGTCTAGATCTGCATAAAAGAAAATTCACAATTCAAATTATTTTCTGCTTCGTAAAGATTATAGTGATTCCACTAAAAACAAGTAAAAAAAAAAAAACGCAGTGAAAACGCGCTTTCTGTGTGCTAACAGCTTGATTTTCAAGAGGCAAAATAAAAACTAGGTTGCAAAGGGGGATAGGGTATCTACAGTAATACAGTACAGTTGACACATGCTACGTGAAAACAAAATTTGATTTATATTCCCTTTTTCCCATTTATATTTTAATAGTATTGCAATTCCTTGGGCAATGTTTTACCTTATTTAATCCTCACTTGCCTCACTAGGCATGTGTATATAGTATATAGTATACACAGTACATTAAGTTAGCAATTTGTTTAAATCCTGAACAGGAAGCTCAGAACCTGATGGCCCTGACGAATGTGGATACACCTCTGAAAGGTGGTTTGAACACCCCCCTTCATGAGAGCGACTTCTCAGGAGTTACGCCCCAGAGACAAGTTGTCCAGACACCTAATACAGTGCTTGCCACACCATTCAGGTAACCTGCACGTTCACTTATGATTTTGGTACTAAATGTACATTTTAAAGCGTTACAAAATAATACACCTGTTCTAGCTGGTGTGTTGTGCCGGTTGGTTAACCGTGTCGTGGATCTCCTGTTCACTGCTCTAAGGTACAGGGGTCTATTGCATTTATCTAAATCACACATGGAAATAAGACTCTCATTGCATAGTAGTTTGATCTATTACGAGTTTAACTCATTCCCTGCCTTGCTGGCATTCTAAAGACAGTATTACCTTTAAAAATGTGCCATCATTGCATTTGCTGATCTCTCCCTGTTAAAATAATGTTACGCAATGTCACTTAGTTCTCTAAGTTTGACACATTTACAGTCATTGTTTTGTTATTTATTTCTAATTACACTTAATACATTGCTACACCATCCCTATACAGCTGCACAGCTTTTATATATTAATAGTGTTTACATATTGATATCTACCATATTTTACTATTACTCAGAGATTCTAAAAATTAAGTTTATAATAAACTATATCACTATACAGTGTTGTAGTTTAATGTTAGCTATATTTACTATTTCGTGACAGCATCAGTGAGAACAACATTTTCAATTCCAAAACAATTGCGCTTGTTTGGAATGAATTATGAAAAAAAAAAAACATTGATTCGTCAATAGCTAGATTACGGTATGGATAATATTCTCTTTTGAAAGTTGCCTATTAGCTTTTCAAGAAGGGGACACACCTTGAGTAATGGATCATAATCTGGCTGATCCCTCTCAATTCATAGGTTGTTGTCTACAAAATGCAGGCAATAACTGAGAATTCTATGTTTTTTTAGGCATCGTTTTAGAAAAATTAGGAGTCTGTGTAGTGGATTGTGTGGCACCATTCCAGTAATCTGATATTTGTGGTTTGCTAACGATCTGAATGCCTAGAAAAATGTATTTCTGATCAGTTGTTCTTCAATCATGAATAAGGCCCTGTGAAAATCGTGGAAATTCTTTAAAATTCACGGCAGTGTCATGGGTAAATTATCATATTTCACAGAATGTGCACGGAACTATTTTATAAATTGTGTACAGATTATTATTATTTTTTTAAACATAAAATATAGAGATAAATGCACTGACATCAAAATCAACGTCAAAGTTATTCAAGTACTTTACAAAAGCTTGTGAAACAGTGTTGTAATTAATAGCCTGTAGGTAAAGCGTATCTGCAATGACAGCTTTCAGTTCTAGTACGTCGGATGCATGTTCACCATGTAGGTCTTGCAAAACAAATACAATGTGTAACCCATACTGACCTTGGGTATCAGTCGACTCATCAGTGACCACTGACAAGCAACCAGACTGTTTTACCAATTCCATAATCCTGCTTTTAATACTCGGGAACTTTAGGTAATTATTCATGTCTCAGCTGGGCTGATGAAGGAATTACTCCACCATTTGCTACACTCAGTCTGAAGAATTTACGTAACTTTTGGTTGTCCGGTTTTTCAAGGGGTATATGTGCGCAAACAAACGTCTCAGTCAGGTCAATATTATGTGTTTTGAGTTTCACGTTTTTTAGTGGACTTTTGAACATGGAAGTCACCATTTTTGTTTCTTTGCAAGTAAAGCAGTTGCACTACTGCTCTGGATTTCTGCCTTTCTCTTTCAGTGAATACTTAAATCTAAATGTATCTGTTGGTTCTTTCACTATTAACATCCTAAAAAAAAAAAAAAAATCATATTAAAATCAGCACTTTTTATCACAGCTGGCTCGGTGGGTGGTCTCCAAGCTGTGCTGTTACTCTCCTCACTCCCTGTCATTTCCACCCCTCTGCCTGTCATCCCGCTTGCATTCTCTCTCCTTGTCAAAACCTCCTCTGACCCTGCTCCTCTCTCAATTTCTCCTTCATCCTCTACAAAGAATACATTCACCAGATCTTGCTCCACAAATCCCTCAAACTCCTCTTCACTCTCGCTATCCCAGTTAAACAAAGTCGCAGCGGGCAGGATAGAACCTTTGTGTATGGAATCAAACATCCAACAGTGCATGGAGCAGAAAAAAAGATAGATGTTTGCAAATAGCAAATTGAAAAAAAACAGAATGACCCATAAACTGCAGCTAGAAAATGTAATTACCTTTTCTGAATTATATTTATTGCACATTGATGGCTGATCAGTTTTCTGTATCCTCTAGAACGCCTACTAATGGAACAGATGGGTTGACCCCACGTGGTGCACTCACACCTAAACCAGCTATTGAAATAACTCCTGGAAGAACCCCTTTACGTGACAAGCTCAACATTAATGCTGAAGAGGGAATGGTTGATTATAATGATCCATCCTATTCTAAGCACCTGGTAAGACTAAAATAAAAAGACTAAGACTTGGGGTAGCAGTGTGGAGTAGTGGTTAGGGCTCTGGACTCTTGACCGGAGGGTTGTGGGTTCAATCCCTGGTGGGGGACACTGCTGCTGTACCCTTGAGCAAGGTACTTTACCTAGATTGCTCCAGTAAAAACCCAACTGTATAAATGGGGAATTGTATGTAAAAAATAATGTAATTGTATGTAAAAATAATGTGATATCTTGTAACAATTGTAAGTCGCCCTGGATAAGGGCGTCTGCTAAGAAATAAATAATAATAATAATAATAAAATATGTTTTTATGAATGTACTAGTTAAGTATCCACTTGATTAAGAGAGTTCATGCATGTAGTTTGTTGTCAGGTGCATATCTACAGGTATGTGTGCTCCTTAAACCCAGATATTTATTTGTAGTTGTATATTTAATTTGTTCACAACCACTTCACTTTAGTTCCTAGTTGTAAAGTAGGGCAGCAGTGTGGAGTAGTGGTTAGGGCTCTGGACTCTTGACCGGAGGGTTGTGGGTTCAATCCCCAGTGGGGGACACTGCTGTTGCACCCTTGAGCAAGGTACTTTACCTAGATTGCTCCAGTAAAAACCCAACTGTATAAATGGGTAATTGCATGTAAAAATAATGTGATATCTGTATAATGTGAAATAATGTATAATGTGATATCTTGTAACAATTGTAAGTCGCCCTGGATAAGGGCGTCTGCTAAGAAATAAATAATAATAATAATAAAGTGAAATGCTAAAGAAAAACTTGAGCATGTATGTGATTTTCAGCAGATTGGGGATATGATGCAGAATTCTTCTATTGCAATAGGAAAGAGAGTCACGTGAACAACTAAGAATGGGCTTGATGGGTTTACCAGCACCAAAAAACGACTTTGAGATTGTCCTTCCGGAGAATGCTGAAAAAGAACTGGAAGAACATGAAACAGACGAGAGCTTTGTAGAAGACGCAGCAGAAATTGACATGAGGAAACAGGTAAACTGTAGGTTTTGCTACACTGCACACTGTAAGATGTTTATTTGGCAACAAAAACTAATAAAAAATGAAAATAATTGCAACATGATATAACTAACTTCACATGTTTCATATTGATGTGATTCATATTGGGATGTGCCTAAAAAGCTTCTGTGGTAAAAACTGAAAGGTATTTTATTTCTGGTCCCTTTCAGGCAGTCAGAGATGCAGAACGTGAAAAGGAATTAAAGCAAAGACATGTGGCTGTACAAAGGAATTTTCCAAGACCATCAGAAGTGAGTTCAAAAATAAATATTGGCATAAATGTTACCCCCTTATTCCACACTTTTAAATGTAATGAAAGTGTTTTTGGGTTGATTTAGATTATAATCCTGGCTGGCCGCCAGAGTGTCCTGGTTAGTAAAGGGTACCAAGATAGACGGACAATCTAACAAAACAAATCTTGCTGTTCTGTTTTTACTATGCTAATCTTTTTTTTATTTTAATATAGGTAAATGAGACCATCTTAAGACCTTTGAATGTGGAACCACCTTTAACAGAGATTCAGAAGGCAGAAGAAATGATAAAGAAAGAAATGATCACCATGATTCACTTTGACAGCTTGCATCACCCCTACACAGATGCTTTGGATAAAAAAGCTAAAGGACTGGGGTCTGGATCGAACAATGCAGAACATATAGTATACCTGGAACGTAACCTGTATGAAAAAATGCAGGAAGATGATCTGAAAAAGGTAAGTGGGGGAGGGTTTATGGTTTCATTCAATATAAATGGAATGTCTAGGCCATACACAATTGTTAGTCACAGGACTGTATTGGTGGACTTCATGATGGGTTTTCTGATAGGTTACAAACATTCCCAATGTGTTACTTTATTATTGAATGCAATGTATATAACACTTTTATTAAATTAAAATGAGTCATTTAAAAACATTGCATATTATTAAATTCAGTAAACATTTCCCAGGGGCATGCTCCTAATAAAGGGCGTTTTATCTTAAAAGGTGTATTAACAGTACATTGCTGAATTTAGCTTTCCACAGATGTGTACATCAAGTTTAGTAAATGCCAGTATGCAAACATCTGTATTGAAATATCTACCAGCCCTCGAGACAAAATGTCTTTGAGGGATATTTGGTATGCAATAGGATTTTAAGATTTTTAAAGTTTAATATACACTTCTCTGAAATATCCCTTAATTGTTTGGATCGGTGTATCATATTGACTTTTTCTCAAATACTAAACCTGAAGTGAATAAAAATCCTTTATTAAAAAAAGAAAAAGTAACAACATGAGTGTTTGTGTGATCTTCAGGCTGATGAGCTGTTGGCACAGGAGATGGAGGTGGTGAAGCATGGCATGGGGCATGGAGATCTCTCAATTGATGCTTACAACCAGGTGTGGGAGGAGTGCTACAGCCAGGTGTTGTACCTTCCTGGGCAGGGGCGATACACACGAGCCAACCTGTCCAGCAAAAAGGACAGAATCGAATCTCTAGAAAAGAAATTGGAGGTAAGTTTCAGTAGCTATAAAGAAAACTTTATGTATTGACATAATTTCTCCAGCAGGATGCAGCATTGCTTTGTGTATATATAATTACCAGTATGTGCATCTGGTGAGGTGCTTTTGAACTTGTTTTACAAAATATATGTGTTTTATTTTTATTTAAATTTATTTATCTAGAATTGTTTGTACATCAGAATTACGATTATTATTTTTTTTAGTAGAAACAAGTCATCTTCATTGGCTGTTTAATTAACCACGTCTTCCCTGTGTTGCACAAGCAGTTAA
This sequence comes from Acipenser ruthenus, assembly GCF_902713425.1. Lineage (NCBI taxonomy): Eukaryota > Metazoa > Chordata > Actinopteri > Acipenseriformes > Acipenseridae > Acipenser > Acipenser ruthenus. Next base: position 19,089,396 of record NC_081193.1, read on the forward strand.
TTCAATTAACCACTCATCAGCACAGCACCACCCAGCATGTTTAAAATAAACATCTTGAAGACTCCTTGAAGATCACAGGATATCCTTACATGCGATTAAAGTTGAATCACTTACCTTTATTTTGATACCAAGAACGTCCTTGTCCAAAACTGGAGTAATCCTTCTTCAAAGTGTACATGGTACATTTGCACTCCTTTCCGCCTCCTGAGGGTTAAAAAAATATATACATATACATTTCACATACCATAATTGAACGAAAAGACTGAAGCTGCTTTTTTATGCACAATGCAACTTCATCTTAAAGCACAGGTATGCATTGGTGTTGATTTTATTTTATTTTTTACTAGATTTTGTACATGTTATGTTTCCAAGTACACTATGATATTGTTTATATTTGTTTGTGGCATTTTAAAGGCATTTACTGTTTGCACAGTTTTGTTTTCTTAAAATGAACGAATACATTATCTTAAAGAAATGGTTAACATGTTTAGCACTTAAACAGTTATTCAATACAGAACAGTTTAAATAATATCAACCAATTTTGTCCTCCCTTTGGTTTAAATTATAAGTGTACCACGTATATGTATGCGGGATGCATTTGCACCCCTTTCTGCATTCCCTGAGATCAATTATTGACGCCGGCAAAGGGTTAACACTAGAAGCCCCGCGGGAGTCATTTTGGCATTTTTTGGTTTTAAAATGTAATTTTCTCCAGTCGTGTAACACATATGGGGCAGTGCGTTCGTGTACCTTTCTATCCTTATGTATTAAATATTCACACAAAACATGAAACACGGGAGCAAGAAATAAAGGAGATATATTATATTATACCTAAAAGCCCCGGAAGCAGTCACATTGACGGCCACACAGAAAACACTTGTATTTTGATTATACAGAACAGTATTCTACTTTATTATTTTTACCAGTCCACAATGTGTTTAGCTGTAATCAGATTAGTCTCTACTCTCTGCCTGAATGAATGACTGACAGTCTGTTGTTTTCAATCAGCCTTTTGATGGCTGGCGCCTGCTTGCCAGTTGCGCTGCTTTGGTCAGTCAGTTAGCATCGGGACTAGTGAAAATAAACACCAGAGACCATTGAGTTTTACAGCGCAACAAAATATGGAGGTGATGTTTTGGATCAGATGGCACGTATTTCAAGTATTCCGTGAAAACTGGCTCCTGATGGTGGTCTGTTCAGGTGTTTTACAATGTATTGGACCTAGCAGCCATCAACTCCTGGGTACTTTACAAAGAATGCACAGAAGAATTTATCAAGGGGAGAATATATTTTATAGTTAGCACTGCAACTTCGCAAAAAGCATTTGGAACAGAGGGAGACTGCCAAGCGTGTACCCACAGCTGAAGCTGGCAACCCCGCTAAGAGCCACAAGACGCCAATGCCAGGTTGGCAAGTGCAATAAAAGTAAAACTTAGGAGAGCTGTGCCCTGTGCAGAAAGGCGGCGTGGAGAAGTGCATTATCTGTGTTGATTGTGAACAGCCTTAGACTCAAGGTAAAGAAATACCCTTTTTTGTTGAAAAAAAGAAAAATAAATTACTTTTTTTTGTGCTGTGCGCTTCTGTAAAATGTTTTTTCTAAGTTTATTTATCTACGTTGTTCAGTTGCTTTTGCTCATCTGATAATAAACCGATTTGCTGTTAAAAAGTTCAAAATGTATTGCTATCGCTTCAGTAAATGTGTATGTTGTAAACCGATGTCTGTTCAGATGTTTATTTACATTTTCTTGTTTTGATTTGTAAAATAAATGTTCATATACAGTGCCTTGCAAAAGTATCCAGACCCCTGACCAATTCTCTCGTATTACTGAATTACAAATGGTACATTGAAATTTCGTTCTGTTTGATATTTTATTTTAAAACACTGAAACTCAAAATCAATTATTGTAAGGTGACATTGGTTTTATGTTGGGAAATATTTTTAAGAAAAATAAAAAACTGAAATATCTTGCTTGCATAAGTATTTGACCCCTGTGCTGTGGAAGCTCCCAGTTTACACCGATGAAAGAAATTGCCCTAACAAGGACACAATTACCTTACCATTGGCCTCCACCTGTGAACCATTAAAGTTGCTGTCACATTTTCTGGATAAAAACCCCACTGTTGAAGGATCATTGGTCAGGCTGTGAATCTGAAGGAAAATGAAGACCAAAGAGCATTCTACCGAAGTTAGAGATAAAGTAATAAAAATGCAGAGATTAGGGAAAGGGTACAAAATAATATCCAAGTGTTTGGATATCACAGTGAGCACAGTTGGATCAATAATCAGGAAGTGGAAGCTGCATCACACCACCCAGGCACTGCCAAGAAAAGGCCATCCCTCAAAACTCAGTGCTCAAACAAGGAGATTTGTGAGAGAAGCCACAGAGAGGCCAACAATCACTTTAAAGGAGCTACAGAGTTCAGTGGCTGGGAGTGGAGTAATGGTGCACCAGTCAACCATATCAAGAGCTCTGCATAACACTGGCCTGTATGGGAGGGTGGCAAGAAAGAAGCTGTTACTCAAAAAGTACCATCTGAAAGCACGTTTGGAGTTTGCCAGAAAGCATGAGAGTGACCCAGCTGCGATGTGGGAAAAGGTTTTGTGTTCAGATGAGACCAAGATAGAGCTTTTTGGCCAAAACTCAAAGCGCTATGTTTGGCACAAACCTAACACTGCCCATGCCTCACACCATCCCTACAGTGAAGAATGGTGGAGGCAGCATCATTCTGTGGGGATGCTTCTCATCTGCAAGGACTGGGCATCTTGTTAAAATTGAAGGAAGAATGGATGGAGCAAAATACAGGGAAATACTGCAAGAGAACCTGCTTCAGTCCGCTAAAAAACTGAAGCTTGGGAGGAAATTCACCTTTCAGCAGGACAATGATCTAAAAGCAACTCAAGAACAAAGAGTGGCTCAAGAACAAAAAGGTGAATGTCCTACAGTGGCCCAGTCAAAGTCCTGATCTCACTATTTGAAAATTGCGGTCCACAAGCGTTGTCCAACCAACCTGAACAACCTGGAGCAAATCTGCCAAGAAGAATGGGCCAAAATCACTCTGATACTATGTGCAAAGCTGGTACATACTTACCCCAAAAGACTTAGCCCTTTGTGGTCCATTTATTAAATGCGCGTCAGGCACGCCAGGTCTAATTTATTTTCACACGCGCAGTTAATTTTAGACGCGCTGTTTAAAAGTATTTTTTTTCACAGTCAAACGGGTTTAAATGGCCCTGCATATCAACAAAGCACTCACTAGGCATCTCACCTATGTAAGAAGTAAATAATAATAATAGTTGTACATACCGATCAATCATCGCCTGATCACTCGTTTTATCACCAAACTCCTCAATAATGCGATCCAAGTCATTATTTTATTACTATAACATCTCAAAAAAGCTCTGCAAATGTCCGTGTTCTCTGTGCGCTGATTCACAGGCAGCCAGCTTGTTTACTTACGACCGCCCCGTTATCTGATACCAGGGCCATGTATGACTATTCATGAAATACGCCGCCTTTTTTTTTTTTTTCGACTTGTCTCGGCTCCTGTCGTTCCCACTCGGCCATTGAATGGTGTTCTCAACTTTTTCCAGAGAAAAAACGAATATAATGATGTCAGACAGGGTCCGACAATGGACCTGATAGGAATAATTGCAGTGTCGGACCAGGTCCGACAATGGACCGCAAAGGGTTAAAGCTGTTATTGCAGCGAAAGGTGGCTCTACCAAATATTAATGTGTGGGGGTTGAATACTTATGCAAGCAAGATATTTCAGTTTTTTATTTTTCTTAAAAATATTTCCCAACATAAAACCAATGTCACCTTACAATAATTGATTTTGAGTTTCAGTGTTTTAAAATAAAATATCAAACAGAATGAAATTTCAATGTGCAGTGTTTTGAATACAGCTGTCAAAAAGACGACTGCGGGGCTTCTAGTATATCTCTGGTCCTTCTAGTGTTAAAGAGTTTTCTGGTATGGTATAACGCGTCGTACTAAAATGTTTTATAAATGATCAGTGCTTAATGTTGTCTCTTCCTTGCTATAAGGCTCTCGGTTATAACACACCTCAGATATAATGCTCCTACAGCAGGTCCCCCAATTCTCTATACTAGTGATTCATACAATATTTCTACAGTAAATACAGTACCAGTGTTCAAACTGTAAACAACTTCTCAGTCTAACTTCTGTTTGTCTCTCCCTTTTTGATACAGTATCTGAAGAAAAGCTGTGCTGGTACTTTACAACACAGACATCTTATTCAACATTCATTTAATATAACTAAATAAATATTAGGCCTATTACGTGGTTGTCTTTCCTAATGTATTTACTTTTTTGCGGCGAGAGGAGCTGCAGCTTTCTCTGGGAGACGAGACGCTTCAGCTCCGCTCCGGCAGCCAAACCTGAGGCGAGCCCATTCCCTCTTCCCTTCTCCCAACACGCTTTCTTTCTCGCACTTAGGTTGCTTGTCTGTCGCTTCAAACTGTACTACTGACCGCCATTTAGCCAGGCTATTAATAGTTTAAAAACTGCTAATTAAAATGATCCATGAGTGGGAATGTTACCTTTTTTTTTTTTTTGTAAAAAATATAGCTTTGATTACATGGTGCTTTATGCATGGTTAATTCACGAAAAGTTACATTTTTGCTTCACTATATGTGCATTATAGAGAGGGAGTTATTTGATTTTGTATTTTAATCAGGTGTGTGTTGTGTCCCGCAGGGCTCCCCACCCCCTTCCCTGTTTATAACGTTCTTCGGTTATAACGCTCATATTGTCTGTCCCCCCGAGACCCGTGTTATAGCGAGGGAGCACTGTATAAGGATAAAATTAACCTCCATTATATACAGTAAAATTGATAACTAAAACAACCTAGAACTTATAACGGGTTAGAGAGCTGGCGCCACTGAAACTGCGATTTTAAGCATATTTTGTTCAGACACATATGGTTAAGTTTCTGTTAATCAAGGAAACATTTCACAAAGGGTGGGTTTGTTTAATATTTCTTGGCATGGAAAAAGAGGGCGGCGACCTGGAATTGATTCACACAGCAGCTACTTCTGAGGGGAGAAAGGGCGGCAGAAGTTTCATTCAGAGAATTAACACGATTTATAGTAGCAACAGCTGCAGACCACATTTATCATTAATGCATCAAAACGTCCTTAATTTGGTTCCAAACACAGTTGTCATATGTAGTCTAATCAGAAATACAGGGGAGCCTAAACCTGCTTCTTATTAAACTCAAGTGAATAACTAAAAATAAATGATGCATAGTTTCATCAGGGTTTACTGTGAGCGTGAAACTACAGGGTTTTGCATTTCTTATAAGCTCGCACGTAGCAAAATGTCACTATTTAGTATTTGGGTTTTTATTTTTAATGGTACAAGGTCTTTTGGTCAGCAGCCTATTGGTTTGCTACAAGTCATTGTATCACTGAAACAGAACACATTTGAGGGGGGAGATGCTGCCACTAAGAATAACTAGTAAATAACCTAGTGGAAATTGCCATATTGTATATTGTTTTAAAGTTTCCCTTATTATTATTATTATTGTTGTTGTTATTTTGTTTGTTTGTTTTTAAAGTGTAACATTATGGTAACCTGAAATGAAACCTGTAAATAGTTTGACTCGATCTGGCTATAGCCGACCACATTTTTTGAAAGGGGAAAGATCTAACTCCACCCAACCTCATTTTAAAATTAATTTAGATAATGGACCCAATAAAATGCAGCCTTGTAATTTGAGGATGATGCAGTAACCAATTAAATTGCTTGCTTTGCTCATGTTGAAACCAAAACAATAGCAAGTATGAAGCTTGTTCAAAATTTTGGTGTGTTTTTTTTAAATATATTTTATAGGAGTGTCTTGCTGGTTTTCCATTTGGAACTAATGTTTGTCTAGTTATCTTGCCTCTTTGAGCCTTTATATTAGTCAGGCATTTAATTTGATGTGAATGTTAGTCAGCTCAACAGCACTATTTTATATTTTGATACCTTGCTCTTAAGCCTCTACATCAATACTTTTTATTTCATTTGGAATGATGCATTAATTCAGATTGCTCTCTTGGGCCCGCTAGAAATCCATATGTAGGCTGGTAGCATAAAAATACTTTATACTAGCTGTCACTATTCAGGGAAAAAAACAAAACAAAAAAAAACTACACACAGGACATTTAGCAGATGCCTTTACTACAATGTTGGCCTCATTCTTCTGGCAAATGACCTGATTTAAGTCCTCACGGCATTAGTGGGCAGCAGTGTGGAGTAGTGGTTAGGGCTCTGGACTCTTGACCGGAGGGTTGTGGGTTTAATCCCAGGTGGGGGACACTGCTGCTGTACCCTTGAGCAAGGTACTTTATCTAGATTGCTCCAGTAAAAACCCAACTGTATAAATGGGTAGTTGTATGTAAAAAGAATGTAATATCGTGTAACAATCGTAAGTCGCCCAGGATAAGGGGTCTGCTAAGAAATAAATAATAATAATAATTAAGAAATGCATGTTAAATAGTAGTGAAGGTGGGTACTCCTTTCGTAAGGGCCCATGCTTCAGGGGTGTTGAACCCCAGGATAAAAATGATCATAGTAGAATTACAGGTTTTGACATTAGCACCTGCATGCACACTATTTTGTCCAACAGACCAGATGTCAGTTTGACAGACTTCAGGCATTAAATTATACCAAATACAATGAAGAACAAGTGCTAATATTGTACACTGAAAATGATTAAAAGATTGTCACATGCTTGGTGCTCCTATGGCTTAAAGCAAAGTATATCAACTCGGTTCTAGCTGATCATTCATTCTTGTTTTTAGCTGAATCCTAAGTTCCATTGTTCTAGATATTGGATATCTCAAGTTGAGAAAGTGTGCCGTTAGTCCCCTTTCAAGTATGAAATGTAACCAAAGCTGCTCCTTTTAAGGGAGTGGGGGAACCCCCATGGGAGGGTCGTCACTTAAATGTTTTGGAGCTGCAGGCAGTTCATTTTTTTCTGAGAGGTACAATGGAGACATGTGTTGATCGGTACAGACAACACAGCAGTGGTGGCTACATCAACCACAAGGGGGGTCTCCGATCTCTCTGTCTCAATCGTGTTGCCTGGGAGCGTTTACTATGGGCTCACAAACACTTGCTTTCAGTAAAAGCAGTTCACCTGCCAGGGGTGAAGAACTGGGTGGCGGACCTCCTCTCCAGAGGGGGCCCCCACAGTTCGGAATGGCGACTTCACCCAGAGGTTGTGAACCTCATCTGAGAGATGTTCGGGTGCTCAGGGATAGATCTCTTTGCGACCCAGGAGTCCACCTATTGTCTCCACTGGTATTCCCTAGTGGAGAATGGTCACCCGCTCGGCACAGATGCACAGGCCCACAGATGGACCAGGACTGTGCTCTATGCTTTCCCAACATTGCCACTGCTTCCACTGTGCATGGAGAAGATCATGCAAGATCGGGCTTGGGTGCTCTTAGTAACCCCAAAATGGCCCAGGAGGACCTGGTACTTGACACTGGCACAGCTCCTTTACGTTCAGCCGTGGTAGCTGCCGGCCCGTTGTGGCCAGCTGAGCCAGGCACGGGAGACTGTGCTATCCAGACCCAAAAGCTCTGCAGATATACTGCAATTTTTTGATGAAGGGAAATCTCCCAACATGCTTTAGGTCTACCTGGCAGCTATCTAAGCTTGTCATATTAAAATTGACTCTGTCTCCCCAGGAGCACAGTTCCTGGCGGGACAGTTTTTCTGAAGGGTGCTCAGAGGTTAAGACCCCTAGAAAGGACCTTGTCCCTAGCTGGTGACTTAATGTAGTGCTGGATGCGCTTACAAAACAGCCCCTACATTCAGCAGAGCTGAAATTCCTGTCATTAGACAGCGTTCCTGCTTGCTATTCCCGCCGTTTAGCGGGTAGGTGAAATGCAAGCATTCTCAACAGCGAAAGCCTGTTTGTTTTTTGCAGAGGCTAGAACTAAGGTTAGTCACCACAATAATCCTGCTTTTCTCCCTAAAAGCATTTCTGCTTTCCATATCAACCAATCAGTGGCCTTTCATCCACATCCTTTCATATCTGACAGGGAGAGAAAGTTCCATACGCTCTGTCCGGTTAGGGCACTGGCATATTATGTTGACCACACCCAGAGCTGGCATCGATTGGAGCAATTCTTTATTTGCATTGGGTCTAAGTCTAAAAAAATAACAAAATGGCTAGTTAGTCCAAGTACTTGCCTTTTAAATTGAGTTGTAGATCAGTACTCCTGGACTTATAGAACTGGAGACACAGATGTTTTAAAGTCTCTAGATGAATCTGCAGTGAACTCGGCTAAAATGGTGGCGTCTGTGATGCGTCTTCGTAATTATAATATTATATGACCCACCCACCTTAGCCCTAAACCAATTATATGGAGACATGGCCCGTAGTCATGGCTGTGTCCCACGCAAAAAAAGAGATTGGTGATTGGATGGCCGAGATATGATATGAAAGGTCATAGATCACATACGATCGATTTTAAAATGCTCCGGTAGCATAGGGTTAAAGGAGCAGCTTTGATATAAGTACTCAGGTAATTCAGGCTATGAGATTAAATCCCATTGGCTACTGGTTACATTTCTATTTCAGGGAATCAGGGTTATGATAATAACCTAATGTTACGTTTTATTCACCAATAGATCAACAGGGGACACATGACGATGGAGGCAAAGAGGGCGGCAAAGATGGAGAAGAAAATGAAGATCTTGCTGGGTGGTTATCAGTCAAGAGCAATGGGGCTCATAAAACAGATGAATGACCTATGGGATCAGATTGAACAGGCTAACCTGGAACTGCGCACATTTGAGGAGCTGAAGAAACACGAGGACATTGCCATCCCAAGAAGACAAGAGGTTATTACTGTTTCCAAAATGCAGATGGTCTTTTAAGTGCTGTTTAGCAAAGTTTTGCAGTTTGAACTAATTTGTGTGTTTTGTTTGTCAGGCACTTAGAGAGGATGTCCAGAGGCAGCAGGAGAGAGAAAAAGAACTACAGCAAAGATACGCTGACCTTCTTCTGGAAAAAGAGACTTTAACATCTTCCAAGTTTTAGAGCAAACCTCTATTGTGAGGTCCAATGGTGCATGCATCCAAAGCCCAATAAAGTTATTAGTGTGATTTTTGTACTGGCTGCAAGATGAAAGCTTTTCAGATGTCATTTTCTGCAGTTGTGTGTTTGGAAATCGATGTAGATTTATTTCACAGACTTGCTACAACATTCCTCAGTTCTGCCACAGACAAATATATATCTTATTGTTGGGCATTGCAAGACGGAGAAGGATGCTTAAACGTGATCTCATTTAAATGTTAAAATCCTATGCCAGAGGTGGCCAAACCGTGCCAAACAGCATGTGGCTTTCGGTGAAATGCTGGGTGACGCACACTTTGCAGCACGAATGAACTGAAGAAAGAATAATAAACAAAAAAGAAATGAGAGAAAGTACAAATAAGCACAAGGAGTTTATTTTTGTTCTCTGTATTCATTTGTGTTTATTTTTCTTTCTTCTCTCCCCTTCTCTCTTTTCATTTTCTTTGAGTCTGCATGTTCACTGCAAGGACATTTCGTCACTTGATGACATTTAACACCGCGCGTTGGCCCATGCGTATTTCGATCCTCTCGAGTGAAAGCCGGATGCGCAGTTGAAAGTCAATTTTGTAATTTTGAATCAAGTGCTTGTTCGTTTCATGGAGACAATGACATTGAGCAAACCATCTACGAGTAATAAACGAAAGTATGAGGCTTTAAGCCAGAATGGGAGGAAGAGTTTGCTTTCATTGAAAACAGTGGTAAACCTCTGTCTCATATGCAACAAATCACTTAAGTTACACACTGTAGTCTACAAGGCAAGCAACCTCAAACGTCATTATGAAACAAATCATAACAAATGTTCATCTGAATATTCTCCTGGATCAGACTTGGAGAAACAAGCTAGACTCTTTAAAAGCATGCTTCAGCAGTCTGCAGGTATTCCTTTCAGCGTTCAGTAAAGAAGCTGATCGATTCAAGTGAGTTTTGTATGGTGTGGAATGTCGTTCGTGTCAAACGTCCTTATTCAGATAAATGAATGTTTTAAAAATTGTGTTGGCGTTAGACTAGAGAGTGTATGTTTAAATGTTATATTGCAGGTCTAAAATTATATTTACATATCTTGCGTCGTGTCATGAGCAGGTACTGTAATACCTTTCAAAATAAATGCAGTGCATTTGTCATCAACAAAGCTCTCAAAAGTATTTATACACACAGCAGTCATACAAACTTTTTTTTTTGAGCATTCAGATCTTCAAGGGAAGAGCTTATAAAAAATAATTCTTACAAAAATATCTTGTGGTGTTTTTGGTGAAATCAGGGCAGTTATCACATTTTGCTTCATAATAACTAAATATATTTTATTACAGGATAAACAGAATTAATGGAAAAACACCAGTGTCACCCCTAGTAGTAGTGTTTGTCACCCCATTACAATACAATGTGGTCATTATATTATTGATGTGCAAATTACAGTACTGTTTAAGATTGCACTGATTTTGAAACCCAAACAATGCCACTTCATTCCTTATATTTTTAAGTGAAAGCTGTTCACACAATATTCATCTAAGGGTAAGCAGGTGATCAGAAGCCACACTTAAAATAAATAAATAAAGTAAAATTTAATAAAAATTGCTGTCGTAAAACTTGCATGGAATTATGTTTGTCATTGAGGACCTAATCATAAAAGACCAACTAAATACTGCTGTAAAATAACCTTGATACTATTATTTTAAATAAATGGGCTAATTGGCCAATCTTGAAATATTTGTCTTCAAACTTTTATAGAACAATTTGTATTTCAATTGGGCTTATTTTATGTTTTTTTTAGGTTTGTACCAAACCTGTAGATTTGAGTGGTCTATGTTAATAGATAATAATCTGATCTGGGTGACACAATTCATTATATAATATTGATGTTTTTGTGCAGTTCAGCAATTTCTGAACTGTAGTGGTGGTGTTTCATATAAATCTCACAAGTGTGTCCCTTGGGTGTTCTGCATTAGTTAGATCTACCATTAAAGTAACAGCAAGTCACCAAGATGATGTCGACAGAGCTATCACAAACAGGTCTGGTAATGTGTCACTCAAATAATATCACAATAATATGGATTTACAGAGAATCTTACAAAAATCACATCATATTTGGAAAAAAAAAAAAACCTGTTTGGCAATGCAAAATGTACCCTACAGGCCAGATTTGTGGAGTGCTTGGGATATTGTTGTCACATGCACAATTTGACCAGTCTTGGCCATGATCGCCTGTAGCTCTTGCAAAGTTGCCATTGGCCTCTCGGTAGCCTCTCTGATCAGTCTACTTCTTGCTAGGTCATCCAGTTTGAGGGACGGCCTGATCTAGACAGGGTCTTGGTGGTGCCATACACCTTCCACTTCTTAATAATCGTCTTGATCGTGGTCCAAGGGATATTCAAGGCCTTTGATATTTTTTTATAAACTATGGTTTGCCAATCTGCATTAAAATAAAAGGTGCTGTCATGGACACCTGTCAAAACCTGGACAAAGATATGACACACATATCAAACATTCCTTCAACAATAGATGGCAAACCAAATCCTAAATGGTGTCTTTGTTGTTGTTCTTTATTCCTCTATTGGCTACCGCAGCCACAATAGACAAAGTATTTTGAATAAATTGTAATTTTAAGATAAGTTTGGTTTTGAGGCAGCTACTTACTTTACATATGCCTGATATCTTTGCTGGTAATGGCTGTAGCAAAGTAAAATGAAGCGCTTGTGACCAAACCAGATTAAAGTCTAGTGGACTGAAATCCATTACAGTACAAAGCTTCTGTTGGAGTTTCTGCTTGTGCAGACAGTCTTGCAGCTGCTGTTGATTAAGCTGTCTCGTTACACCTTTGACATGTTGGCTTTCGTATCATTGCAGCAGTATGTTCCAGCCTGTTTTTTTCATTCACCTATTTTTATAGCATGTAACACACAAGAAGCCACTAATGCCAGGGTCAACAAGAAACCCATATAAAAATCCAGCAGCACAACGTTAAATGGCTATGCAAAAGAATATAAAGTATTACACGTATGTATGTTGTAGGGATGCATTGTGTTTTAAGCCCAGTGGGCCACATTGATGATGTCATCAGAAGATTTAGAAAAAGCTATGTCAGCATCAGAAGCTTTATATTGCAAGTGTTTCATAAACTTGTGGGGAAGGGACTTGTGGCTTGAAGAAGAACAGCCTTAATAGGTCTTGAATGAATGGATTTATAAATTATCTCTCCATTTTATAACAGACAGACAAGTGATGCCACATAGTTACATTAATTGTAACTGTCAAAGAAAATGTAGCTTTTAACAGCCTTTCGGTGCTGTATGTGCAAGGAGAATTGTAATAGGCTTGACAAGTATAACAATCTGGTTGACCACTACCGATCGCTGACATCTTTCAAACCTCAAGGCTAATTTATTTTCCAGAGATATAAAACCTGTAAAATGTGACCACTTTTTAAAATAAAGCGACAATTTTAATGGTACTTCAGACCTCAGCAGTTCAGGTCCATGCCAAACCAGTAGGGCTCTCTTCCAAAACTTAAATTTTTAATGTAAAGGAAGTGTAGGGAAATAATTTCACTTAATCACATCCATCCGCAGGGTGCGCTTGCAGCAATTTCCCTATTAGGAGGATTAAGTGCACCTTGTGTTGAATTAATATTAAGAAATAGCCTTTTATAAAAGAACCACTGGCATTTATACAGTACACAGCATTTATATATATATATATATATATATATATATATATATATATAAAAAAAATTCATATTGTGCTTTTTATTATTCATTTTATCTTTAATTTAAACATTTTAAAACCACTTTTGTTTCTTAATACTCCTTTTATTGTTAAATTGTGTACACTACAATTGAGTCTTGTAATTTGCTTTTAAAAAAGATGTTGGTCTCAATGAGCTCTTTTTTTTTGTTTAATCAAATTGTATTTAAAAAACACAAACTGTTAACTATACTCATGAAATTAAAAGAAAAAAATATAAAAAATCCAAGGATTGCATAAAAATAAAAAATAAAACTGCATTTACACACACCAGTTGATATACAGTACATCTGATCTTTGGCTGTTAGTTGTAGAAATAAACAAAACTGAAACAAAATCTGACAATTACGTCATCATTGAGCACAGTCCCATCATCGCCATAATCCAATCAATAACACAATTTGATTTGGTAAAATTGGTAATTTACTATATTTGACTCCCTGCCCTTTGCATGCAAGGTCGCATGCAAACTTTTTGAAAATCAACTCTTACACTTCCCTAACTATTCAAATGGGAGTGTATATGTGCCAGGAAAGAAAAGAAAAAAACAACACTACGTTTTACTACTGGGCAAGCAGTCAAAGAGCTGCTTTGATTTCACAGAAACATTTACAATACATCTGAGGCTAATCTGTGATTTCAGCCAATTGAATCTTGTTTGTGTCACAGTAGTTTTTAAACCTCTGGATGTCATGCAGTATTTCATGGTGTTTTTCTTTTTTTTTTATATATATATATATAAAAGAAGACTTAAATAAATAACTGCAGGTTTTGACTGCCTTGCATAATGACAGTGACTTTTACTGACAAGGACTTCTTGTAAAAATCAAAATTTTATAACTATGGGGCAGATTAAATATACATTCTGTGTGTCACTATAGCTAAAGCAGGGTAAATAGTATTTAAAAAAAAAAAATCACAATGCAGCCCAATTGCTTGGTATTAAAACAAAAATTAAGGCGCGGCACAAAGGGTATTTTGCGGCTTCTCTAGGGGGTGTGTCATTTTAACGTGGTTTAAAAACATATTCCTTCAGCCTTGTAGAAATCCCTGTTTAACCAGTGGTGTGATACCCGCTACAATTATGGAATTCAGCATGAATTGTAAGTCTCGTCTGTCTAAAACCAATGTAAACCTGATTGTGCAGTCTGGCATCAAGTCCCTTTTTTTTCTAAGTTTGTAATAAAATATATTTTGTAAATATGCACATGTCCCATGGGTATTGTACAACTGCAGTAAAATACTTAAAATACTAGAGAGTAAAATTGAAATGAACACAATCCTTGAATTACAGGGTAAACTGGACAGTACCTCTACTGTATGTACTATAATAGTTTGTCATTTATACCTTTTTCTAGTTACAGTATTAAATCAGCACACTGTATTCCTCGGCACACCTTTCTAGTAGTGCTCCCTTTTTGAGTGACAGTGAGTTATATATTTTACAGTTGGTAAACTTTTGTATGAAACATATTTAATACAAACATATTTATCTGACATATTTATTGTTAGTGTTTTTTCACACAAAATGTCACATAAACGGAAATCAAACGTTGAACATAAACTGTGCTTTTTTTTTTTACTTTTTCTGTTGCCACTAAATTTATTTAATACCTGGGTCAGCAACACAAACATTATGTAGCCTATTATACAATAGAATTTTTATTAAAATCAGTATCATAGTATCTCTTTTGAAGCTGTGTAAGAGAAACCAAAAACTGGGAAGCCAGACAAATTTTCGCCTTCCCCAAATGCATTCCTGCCTTCGTTTTAGATTGAATCTACCCCTAACTTCTTTTTAGCTGAGTATCTTATGATTTAGTGCTGTGTGTGAGGATGAACAATGATAATGCGACAATAACGTGTCCATACAAAGCTGTCAGTCTTGCTGTATAATTTTGGTGTATACACCAGCCCTCTTCCTTTCAGTGGAAAATTGAAGTGTAGTCTATATTTGAAATACATATCATAGCTCACTTTAACTAGTTATATACCCAGTATTACAGTAGGTTTTAGTGATAGTGTGCATTACAGAACCAATGAGATTTAGAAAAAAAAAACATTATAAATGACAAATATTTTCTTTAAGCTTTTTATCGACCATTAGAATATACTTTTATTTGAAACATGCTTGTTTTCTCCAGAATGTGGAGAGGTATGAAGACTATGGTAGAATGTATTGCATTATGAAATAGGAAAGACCTGACTTAAAACAATTAAAAAGAATGGAGAACCGCATTCAAAGTTAAGAAAACAGGTAGGCAGGGAATAAATATTAAATGTAAAACATGGAACTAGATATTTGATCAGAATTTTTTCTAAATATGTAACACAAACCACGGCTATGCCAGGGCTGACACTTGAGTAACCACAGCATGTTCTTGTTGGTGTAGTTTAGGTTTCTGGTGGAATTTGTTATCCCTTAGGCACTGATTAACATGAACCACTGTAACAAACAATGTGGTTTTGTTGGTGGGTATTTACAATCGAAACAGGATCATTTGTGCAAAAGTGGAGGTGTTCCCATTGGCAGGTTTCAAATCTTTTTATTTCTCAGACCTCTGTATTATAGCAGCAGGTTAATAATTCAGGGGACCTCAGATGTTGTTTACAGGCCATCATCATCATACATTTAAAAGCTCTGTTACACATACGTTTGTGTTTTATATAATAAACCCATTCCTTAAGAACAGAAGAGGGGTCCGTTCAATTGACCTAAACAGTGGCAGATCGAAATATCTTTTCAAAAAGGCCATTGTAATGAAAATCCCAACTCTAACCCTGAACCTGTGTCTCTGCAGTGTATTTCTGTCTTTACAACTCCAAGGAGGATGTCCTGTTTTAATTAAAAAGCAGTATTTACAGTACATCCGCTACTATTCAGATCAATTGAATGACAGAGCCCAAGCAATGTTGGGAACAAGTCAGGGTCAGTTTCAACAAAGCTGTTCCTATCTAGCACTATATTAGGTTCAATCCTTTGATGCTATATATTTCTCAGCAGATGCCCTTATCCAGGGCGACTTACAATTGTTACATGATATCACATTATTTTTACATACAATTACCCATTTATACAGTTGGGTTTTTACTGGAGCAATCTAGGTAAAGTACCTTGCTCAAGGGTACAGCAGCAGTGTCCCCCCACCTGGGATTGAACCCACAACCCTCTGGTCAAGAGTCCAGAGCCCTAACCACTACTCCAACCTGCTGCCCAGTGAAATGTGACCATCGGTCAACCTCATCAGTCCAGTTTAAGCTTTTCTGAACAAACCCGTCTTGTAGCTTGCTAAACATGCTTCACTTGAACCAAGACATGTACAGAACTTTAGTCCAGTCCATTAAAACCTACAAACACAAGAGGGGCTCGACTGGTAAAAATAAACATGGTCGTCCTTGTTCCAACTTTTGAAAAAGGGCATATCAAATACATGTTTTACTTTTATCTGTTAACAATATGTCATTTTAATGATGTTCTAAACCAGGGGTGCCCAATCCTGATCCTGGAGGGCCAATGCCCTCCTGGTTTTTGTTCAAACTGTACACTAAATTGATTAATTGGACCAATTAAGCTTTTAATAAGGGCTTGATTGGTCCAATTAAGTAATTTAGGGCACAGTTGCAACAAAAGCTAGGAGGGATATCAGCCATCCAGGACCAGGATTGGGCACCCTTGCTCTAAACCCTTCTGAATTCTTTGAAAATGACTCACCCCAACCCAAGCCTTCATGTGTAGTTTTGTATAACAACACACACACATTTCTTTATCTCATATTATGTCCAGTTAACATTGCTTTCTGCTTTCACAAACCTGCTGCTATCAGAGTATTTAGTTTTGGGAAAGGTTATTCAGCAAAATTTTATTCTCCCTCAACATATCACAGCACACTGTTCAAACTGATTTTAGATCCAAGTGAGTTTAGTTTAGTGAAGATTAGTGAAGTGAGTGACCAAAGATTAATAACAGGTTTAACCACATTGCCAACCACAATACTTATCATATCACAATATAACCACCATTGATTGTGTGTCTGCTGCGGTTTTGGACTCAAACCAGCGATGCTATTGATACAGGCATATTGTGCAGGGGAGGCTAAGTATGAGTCTTTACCATTAACATGTAAATTAAAAGTGAAATAACAGCTGGCTTATTTCACAGGTCTGTAAATGTACACTGAACATTCAGCTTGAATCAGACAGCCTGCCAGCATGGACCTTCCCTTCGAACATGGAAGGATAGAGAATTCCTATTTCATGCCTTAAGTTTGTAATTAGAGGTTAAACTTGTGTCAGAGCGCTCAGTAGAGCGGAATTTAATGCCACATGCCTTTCACCCGAGTTCAGGATTTAGATGTAGGGAAGGCACTGGACGGATAATTCTGAATGCTCAGAGGCAATAAACAGAGGTATGCCAAGACTGCCCTGAGAGAATGATTTTTTTTTTTTTTTTTTTTTTCAACCAGACAAATACTATTACATGGAGATGTGCCAGGCTATCTCTATTTAATTCAGATAGTCTGCAGTTGGTACATTTTCTACCATGCCTGCAGCCTGTGGCCTGCACTTGTGAGGTTTGGTCTGGTCAATGACAATTCAGATGCCAAGTATTTGACTTCTATTTACCCCATTCTACTCTATAATAAGTAAACTTAACCTATTTAAGGTTATGTCTGAAGTGTTCATACTGTAGTCAATTTGTTTTTGTAATTTTCTGACTCCTTAACATCCCATGGCTCTTATAGCCAAAAAATCTATAAATTGGCTGTTACAAGCAGAACCACCTGGTTGACTTGCGTGAATGTATACTAATATGAACTAAAGGGATCATTATCTGTAGCCCATTGACACAGACTTATATGGGATCACTACCAACATGCATTATTATTATTATTTGTTATTTAGCAGACGCCTTTATCCAAGGCGACTTACAGAGACTAGGGTGTGTGAACTATGCATCAGCTGCAGAGTCACTTACAATTACGTCTCACCCGAAAGACAGAGCACAAGGAGGTTAAGTGACTTGCTCAGGGTCACACAATGAGTCAGTGGCTGAGGTGGGATTTGAACCGGGGGCTTCCTGGTTACAAGCCCTTTTCTTTAACCACTGGACCACACAGCCTCCTGTACACATGTACGGAGAAACGAGTGAAAAAAGTGATGTGCATTACAATATTTAAACACCAGATTGTGCATATAAATATGTTACATAATAGATTTTAGATTATTTACATGTTATGGGTGTAAACATGATTTTTTATTGAATGCATATTGAATAATGACGACTTTTTGTTCTTAATAACTGACAGCTGCACTTATGATACACATTTTTAGCATATACTAGTATGTATACTGTATGCTATTAAGGCTATCACTAAGTCCTGGGGTTTTTTGCACAGTAAATGTTTATCCAGGTTAATTGGATGAAGGTTCACTTTTTAGTGATGTTTTTCAATGACCCGAATAAGGGACACTGTGTGAGTTCATATAAATTACAGTGCCTCTTGTAACATCAGTCCTACCGGTAATTTAATTATCCATCTGGTTACTTGTTCTGCATCACTGAACACCGGTGCGGTGTATATATTCAGCACTGCACGGCAACTAGTGAATTCCAGGAAAGAAGTACATAAAAAATGTATTCACTGGGCTTTTGTACCAAAATGTTGGTATCCCAGATATTATGGATGTGGTTGGTAATGACCAGCTCTACAGCTGTAAACAATATATATTTTAATTTGAAGAAGGAAAAATTGTCCACCTCGACTATATCTGGATTTAACCCTCTAATGCTGGTGCTCTATTTCTCACACATTACCCTTTTCGTTTGTCGTTTGTATGTGCAACAATTTACTACTTTTTTCTATTTTTGTCCAGGTCGGAGCTACACATTAACTGAAACTGAAAAAAAATAGTGTAGGCGTGGACTGTAATGTGTGTATACACCAAAAAAAACAAAAAACATTTTAAAATAAACCCAGGTCAATGTCCAAGGTATTAATATCTGCATGTAATTTCCTTTTATTCTCAATATTTATTTCCTATTACTTCCCAGATACAGTAATATGATGACAACCATAAACAGTCTGGGTATGCCTGGAAAGGCTGTGAGAAGTTCATTCATGTTACATCAACACCTGCAGGAAGGAAGCAATTCATTGGCAGACAAAGTGTTTTGTACACTTATCAATGGAATCATCTACACTGTGCTTCCTCCAAGCCCATAACATATACAAAAACAAATAAACAGCATAATAAGCAACACGTGGAGTGGAGTATGAGGGCTCGAAGACTGACAGCAGAGAAGAGTGGAGTCAGGAAGTTCTCAGGACAGTGACTCAGACCTACTTTCACAGAGTTATCAGACAAGTGAGGAATGAAGGTTTCAGTCATTAACCCCAAATCTCTATGCCTTTAAAGCTCCTATACGGGTAATTATATGAGCAAATGGATTGAAATGTATTTCTTTAAAGGAATCATTGTTCCTCTGCCCACTTCCTCCATGTTTCTTATCTCTCAATTTCCAACCCATCACATAGAATGACATCATAACACATCTACTTTATATCGCCCATGGACTTACCCTAATGTATATAGTATTATAGCTCTGGGGGAGTATTATTATTTATTTCTTAGCAGACGCATCTTATCCAGGGCGACTTAGAATTGTTACAAGATATCACATTATTTTTTACACATTATTTTTACATACAATTACCTATTTATACAGTTGGGTTTTTACTGGAGCAATCTAGGTAAAGTACCTTGCTCAAGGGTACAGCAGCAGTGTCCCCCACCTGGGATTGAACACACGACCCTCTGGTCAAGAGTCCAGAGTCCTAACCACTACTCCACACTGCTGCCCATGAGATCAGACTACCACCACATAACAGTCAGACTAGTTTGCCAATCTACACTGTACTAATCTGCCACCTCCAGCCACCATTAGGGGTCACCGAGCAGCTACGGCTTACAGTACAAATGTGTATATATATATATATATATATATATATATATATATATATATATATATATATATATATATATATATATATATTAATCAAGCAATTATGACACGTTATAGCTTTGCTGCCTGGAGCAAGTTGCTTTCAGGTGTTATTCCACTTATTCAGAATACAAGAGCTGACCGTGTCTTCTATTAGCAATGCTGCAGTATTAGAGTCCATGGTTTGTCAGGAGCCAGGAGATACCTGGATTTGGACCAGGTACCTAGGAACTTACAATGCAGATCCTCTCACTCCTCCTAGTTTAAACAGATCAGGACAAAGGAACATACATCTTTCATGGATGAGTAAACTATCCTGGAAAGGCAGGATTTAAGAAAGGGAATGCATGTGGCTCAGAAAAGCTGTCTACAATCAAATGCGTCATTTTCCTCTTTTTCACAATTCCTTGTACAGTAAAAGGTTTGGTACAGCCCAAACAGATTTCAGGTCAGCTTTCCTGGAAATGGATTAGAGAAAACGAATTCACTGGTACAATTTTCTTAATGTTATTTTTGAGTAAATTATTTAATTTCATTTTGCAGGTCTAACACTAAACAGGGTGCATACGATGACACAAGTATAACAGTTCCCATTCTCTTTATTTTGTCAGTGGTCCAGTTCACAGATTGTGTGTTTTACAGTTTAACTTCATCGCTGACCTGTTTATCCTGTTGTAAATTCTCATTTAGACATCAAAAATATCCAAATATAATGACGTCTCTGGTGTAAGCTGGTACAATATATTATTACACTGAGTTTTACAAAGACAAGACCTCAAGGGAAATAAGCTCCAAGTGCAAACCAAATGCACTAGGTCTATACTTTTTGTTGGTAAATAATGCAAGACATTACAATTTGTTGGCACCTGAGCATACTCCACAACGCTTTCAAATTAGACTTTACATGTAGAATCTACACAAACTACTCCACATTGATAAAGTTAAAAAATGCATATAGAATATAAATAAGTAAGATTTACAGAGAAAAACAGATTAATCTTAGCTGCATAAGTATTCAACCCCTTTGCTACTGCAGCTCTAAATCAGCTCAGGTGCAAATGATTTGTCTGAAAGGTCACAAAATTAGTGAAATGGTTTCATCCTGTGTGTACTCAAAGTGGTTTAACTTGTAGATGATTTCCCTCAGGTATATAGAGACTTTCAAGCTGCAACTCACATAGTGATCCAACAAAGCAACCATGAAGACCAAGGAGCTTTTGAAACAAGTCAGGGATAAAGTGGTAGAGAGGCACAGCAGGAGAAGCATACAAGAAAATTTCAAAGGCGCTGATTATCCCTCTAAGCACAGTGAAGTCCATCATTAAGAAGTGGAAGATGCATCATACCACCCAGACACTACCCAGATCAGGTCGCCCTCCCAAACTGAGCAACTGGGCAAACAGGAAACTGGTTCAGGATGTCACTCTGTAGCCAACAATGACCTTGAGAGATCTGCAAAGTGCTCTGTCTGAGATGGGAGTCAGTGTTCACACATCAACAATAAGCCGGTCCCTACGCAAAGCTGGCCTGTATGGACAGGTGGCAAGAAAGAAGCCATTACTCAATTGCAGTCCATCGACGATCCCCAACAAACTTATCAAAACTGGAGCAATTTTCCTGTGAAGAATGGGCAAAAATGTCACCATCCTACTGTGCAAAGCTAGTAGAGACCTATCCAAAAAGACTCATAGCATTAATTGCTGCAAAAGGTGCTTCTACCGAGTAGTGACTTAAGGGGCTGAATACTTAGGCAACCAGTACGTTTCATTTTGTACATTTTCTTTGCAAGTTTTGCTGACATTTAACCGCCTCCTCATATAAGTGTTCAGTTTAACCACTACAGCTTTGAATAAAAAAACGTTTGTTTGAAAAACTTTGCATACATTATTTGTAATTCAACAAAATATGACATTATTGGTAGGGGGTGAATACTTCTGCAAACCACCAAATATGTCCCTCAGCACAGATCTCACCATCTACTTTCTGCTGCTTTCTCTCGCTTGATACTGTTCTAGGAGTCTAGGCACTTCAGCATGTGGATGCAGACAATACTCTTAATTCTTTCAAATGCAGTGTTAGAAGCCTAATCTACAAGTATGACCACTGGCAGTGTACAGAGCAGAAAACAAAGAAGGCTTCTGACATCCATTCTCTGTTATTAAATTATAAACAGCTGCTATTTAAAAGGGCAAGGCTCTTTTTGGTTACAGCACTTGCTAAGGGTCAAGTTTAAATCGTTTTTTTTCTTGCTGAATATGACCACAAATGCACCGTAGTCTTCAAAGACAGTGTTGTGATTAATACAATCTACAATACATTATAACAAGCCAAACCACTTTTGTTTTCCTAACAAGACATGTGCTAGGGTTTTGCCTATTTCAATAGTTCCACTAGTGGTTCTTGCATTCAACCTTGTTATTACTTCTGGTAGGTACTATGGTGTCCAGGTACCTTGTGTTTCTACAAAACAAGGCCAAAGCAAAGGCACATTTTTTGTAAGAATAAAACATATTAATGGTAAGAAACTAGAAAAAACCTGCTCACTACATCGTCCCTTGCTTGTATTACATAGTTAAAACTGTTTTATTCCCTTCAGAAAATGTACCTTTATTATACTTACTTCAAGATTTTAAGTATAATTTATAATTTCAACAGCAGTTTTGTGTTTAGCTTGGTTATTATGTTAGGCACTCATTTTGCCAGAAGGTAGTTATGGTGTAAAGAACATGAGTTGTTGTGTTTGTTAGCAGGTAGTATGATATGCTCAAGAAATTGAAAATGAAAGCAAAATAGCGATTTGGAATATGCAGAAACAAGAGGCTTTGTTGCCATTTGATGCGGTCTGATAACCAATGATTAAAACCAGCTGCATCTGTACGATGCTCTCAGAAGAACAGAAGGAGAATGGGAAGTCATATATAAGGATCAAATATCCCTGCAGTACAGCAAATTCATACATAAGAATGAAGCTCCTCAAAAACAAATACCACAACACCAGTCTTGTCTGAAAGCTGGAGAAAAGACTTGTAAATGTCAGATTGTGAGGTCTTGGCACGCTCTGTCAATGCAAACTGTGTGTGATCTCTGTGTCCTCTCTGGGCCCGCAGATTTGGCTCCAGTTTCACTTGTAGAAAGACATTCTGGCTAGAATCACAATTAAAAGAAAGGAAAAATATTTTGTGTCGGTGGTATCCTACCCTATTTTTAAGGGGGGAGGTGTTTTACATCAATATTTCTTATAGATCCTTCACATTAACACTGAATAATCTATATTGAATGAAAATATAATACCATTTGGATCTTGTGTATTGTTATTATATATAAAGTTATTATTACAAAATACATTCATCTATTGAGTTAAATAACACTGAATTTTCATTCAGTTCCTTAATAAATACTGTCTACAATGTGTCAACAGATAATCTTAAGGATTACATGCAGAAACTTCCTAGTGTGCATCTTTTTCTTGGGCTCTCTCTGTTCCTGTCCCCTACACGCCACCACCATGTACCTTTATGCTTGACATCAGGAATGTGTGTGTTTAATGAAGCTCTTGACAGGTAAAGACTGTGAAAAGAGGACAGTTTGTTCTCCCAAGCTGTTGAGGCTACGGGCCCTGTGTTTGGTTTGGACACCACGTGTATGTGGAAAGGAAATTAAAAAGGCAGGGTTGTAATTTACTGGGGAGAGTGAAACAGATGTAAAGGTCTTTTTTGCTGCCTTGTTTCCAAACTTCCAAATGTGCCACAGCTGAAACAGAACTAAATGTTTTAGTGTTGGCAATAACAAGGGTATTACGATTGCCAGCTCTCTGCTGTTGCCAAGCAAGGATTGCCTAAAGGCAAATGGGTTTATCAAATCCAAATGCTTTATGAACTTGACTTCTGAATGTGCTGCATTCTAGCTGTTCATATATAAATAAAAGCATGTATATTTAGGGTTTTAACTACTGTATATGTGCAAAGGCATATCTGGTGGAGACCAAACCGTAAGTATATATATTATACTTTAGAATCGTTAGGACAGCATTTTGTTGTCCTGCTGCCTTCCTCGGACACTTTAAATACATATTTGTTAGTTAATAGGATGAACAAAGTGATAAAACAAAGATTTACTGTAATCTCCTTGGTCTTTAAAATAAAAGTGATGTATCAACAACAAGAAAATGGGTGTACTCACAGTAAAGTAATTTCAACAGAGTTACCAAATAATATAATTATTAAACAAACAAGACATGCAGAAGTCAACTGATGTCTTTTTAATCTGTGTAAAATGGAAGCCTGACAGAAGTCTTTTTTTATTTTTTTTTTATAAATGTAGTCGTTGCCAATTATTTTTTATTATTTTCTCCCCAATTTGAAATGCCCAATTATTTTTAGGCTCAGCTCACCGCTACCATCGCTGCGCTGACTCGGGAGGGGCGAAGATGAACAAACGCTGTCCTCCGAAGCGTGTGCCGTCAGCCGCCCGCTTCTTTACACTCTGCAGACTCACCGTGCAGTCACCTCAGAGCTGTGTGGGAGCTGTAGGAGGCTGTGTGGTCCAGTGGTTAAAGAAAAGGGCTTGTAACCAGGAGGTCCCCGGTTCAAATCCCACCTCAGCCACTGACTCACTGTGTGACCCTGAGCAAGTCACTTAACCTCCTTGTGCTCCGTCTTTCGGGTGAGGCGTAATTGTAAGTGACTGCAGCTGATGCATAGTTCACACACCCTAGTCTCTGTAAGTCGCCTTGGATAAAGGCGTCTGCTAAATAAACAAATAATAATAATAATAATAATAATAATAATAATAATAATAATAATAATAATAATACAGCATCGGAGGACAACGCAGCTCTGGGCAGCTTACAGGCAAGCCCGCAGGTGCCCGGCCAAACTACAGGGGTCGCTGGTGCGCGGTGAGCCGAGGACACCCTGGCCGACCTAACGCTCCCTCCCCCCGGACAACACTCGGCCAATTGAGCGCCGCCCCCTGGCAGCTCCCGTCCACGGTCGGCTGTGGAATAGCCTGGATTCGAACTCGCGACGTCCAGGCTATAGAGTGCATCCTGCACTCTAGAGAAGTCTTTTTGAAAGCTCACCAGAAGGCTGTTCGGCCTATCTAGTGGCACACAGGCCAGTCAAGTCCAGTGAAATGTTCCTCATGGTATCTGCCTGCACACATCACCTATTGGTTACTACGTCCTTCCTATGAGATAGATAGATAGCTCGAGGAACAACATTTTACTGAGGTTAACAGCAGTTCAAATTCTGGGAAGAAGGCACGAAAAGAAAATACTGAAAGATAAAGGAAAAAATACACAACCACAAGTGTTCTGTGTGTACACATGCAGCTGCTTAATAGTTTCCCCCACCTACCACAGACTGCTTAGTTTCCTAATTGATTGATTAATGAGACTGTAATGGGGGAGAAAGTGTGGATTTCAGCAGGCCACATTGGTGTTGGCACAAAACATTCCTGTTTCATTTTATTGCCCTTTTTTAAATAGCTGAATTACTTGCTCATAGCATTCCTCTGTCATTACCTTTTACTTTACGTAGTCCTCCAATGAAGTTCCATGGATGTAGCATCACTTCCATTGTGGTCCTGAGGCGATGACCCAATAGAATGAATTACTGTGTATCCTGAAGGGTGAGCTTTACAAAGTGGAACCTGACAGACACAAATGTTTTAGTAGTTTTAAAAAGAAAACCAAAAAGGGTGGCTAATTATTTGATAAGGTGATATGACACTTAAAATTCCATGTCATTAAAGTAACTTTTTTGCTTGTCTGTCTGAGTTTTTGTGGTCAGACCAAATCAAATCAAGAAATGAAAGACCAGCACCATAACTCATACAGTACCTATATGAGTTATGGTAGATATTAAGATATTAGGATGACTGCTTAGTTCCTTATATTAGAGCTGGAGGGAATAGCGAATAAACAGTGATGGCCCTGATTGACAGTTGAAGCATTTTGACTAAAAACCTATTAGAATAGTAATGACTATCAAGTATAGTAGAGCCCAATGTTGTAAATCAAGTCTATTGATAAGGGTTGTGCAAACATCATCTCGATGAAGCGCAGTGTTTATAATGGGGGACTCACCTCTGATCTTGTTAAGGATCTTGTTAAGTGTTATCAAGAGACATTATTTCATTACAATTATATATTAAAAAAAATGTACCAATCCATGGAGCCTAAATCCTTATGCACAGTAAATAGCATATCAAGGTATTATTGTTATTTATTTATTTAGCAGACGCCTTTATCCAAGGTGACTTACAGAGACTAGGGTGTGTGAACTATGGATGAGCTGTAGAGTCACTTCCAACAACGTCTCACCCGAAAGACGGAGCACAAGGAGGTTAAGTGACTTGCTCAAGGTCACACAGTGAGTTAGTGAGTGAGCTGGGATTTGAACTGGGGACCTGCTGGTTACAAGTCCTTTTCTTTAACCACCAGACCACACAAGAAACAACCCAGATCAATCATGTGTTCCTTCCAGCATCTCAGCTATTTCTTGCTAGGTTTGTACCATTATAATGGCCTAATTCCTCTTAGGGAATTTGCTCTAGATGTGAGGGGTTTGGCATTCAAAAAGAATGAAAATGAATGCAGGGGTCCTGGAGGCACATAGCGTAGAATGCATTTGTTTAATTAATATACTTACAATTTGACTCTAAAAATCTGGGTAGAGATCCAGCCCAAACAAAATGACCACAAATCCTTCTGATCATTTGACAGCTGTGGAGGGCTTATGCTGGATGAACGGAGACAGAACCCAGCCTGGGTCCAAACGTGCGCAAAACACACATCAGAGGACTTCACTCAACTGGCATCCACTCAAACATAATTAGCCATTTAATTCAAAGTACGAATAAATAAGCAGTGCGACTGATTCCCCTCCCAAACCAATAAACAGAGTTATGCTGGGGTCAGGCTGGAGGCAGTCAGTGGCACTGCAGTATGTGGAGAGTCCCAGCGCTGCACTCATTTGTGGTATCTGTGGCCTGTGGATTGGCTCCAACGCTAGCTCTTACCTTTCACCAGCAAACCCATTATTACCACTTGTGAGATGCTAGAAATCTGATCAAAGAGGAGAAAACTGCACATAGGTTTTGGGCTGCTAATCCTTATTAATGAAAGCAATTTGGGTTTAGCAACCCAAAGCTCTAGTTTCCGGACTGTTATTTAACACAGTTGTACTAACCAGTTTTTGTACAGTAAGACTATAAGGCTATTTGGAGAATTCATATATATATATATATATATATATATATATATATATATATATATATATATAATTATTCATTATAGCCTACTGTAAAAGCATTTTGATTAAAATAACAGTTTACTAAAACAGTCAAGTCTTTGTCCGAATGGTTTATTACACAGTATCCCAGTAGATGGCAATGTTGCCTCACTGTGCATTGACACAGTTACATTTTACCATTGACAGATTATGTTTTGAAATTTCTTATTTTATACAAGTTCCCACAGAAGGTTTTAACAAGGAGCAAGAACCATTGCACACTTTGTAACTTTTAAGCTTTTAAAATTTTGTTCAAAAGAAATTAGTTGGTAAAATACCATGCTGAGTAGTATAAAATTATATTTTGGGCATACCAGATTATATATTTTATTGTTATTGTCTTTTGATAAATGAGTGTACTTAAATATCAGCTGTTTCAATTTGGTATTTTTAAAAAACATTTTCAGTGGTCTTAATTTAGACCTTGTTTCCCACATCACAAAACATTCATAAAAAAAACCATAGAATCATCTTTTCAGCTTTTTACCTACACCAGAGCATCACTACACCGCAGTGCAATCTAGCACAAATGGCAGACAGTGGTCACTTTTGCATGCAGTCCAAGGACTGCATGGATTTGGAGGTTAAACTGCCCCCTCATCACTCCCCCATAAGGAGTTAGCGGATGCTTGCTTGTGTTGCAATGCTAGGCTGTGGCTTTCCTGATTTCAGTCTCCAGTGCTGTCCACGATAGGGTATTTGAAGAGTGTTAAGTTATGACCAATCTTTGGAAAGATGCTGGTCTGTCATGGCTGAAAAACATACTGTGAAGCTGAGAATAATAATGCCTCCCTACTATGTACTATAGATCTCAATGTCTAGTGATCATCTCAGCGATCCCACTAAAACAGCAGGACCTAAATGGATTATTACACATGTGGATCAATGTTCTCCTTGTTTAAAATAAGTTCATTTTTCCCCACTTGAGAAAAACAATAGCATCTGTCCTGTTCTGCCATACTCTTTTGGTGGCTGCCCCCAAACACTGCTTTATTTTTGGATTTTTAGAAACCATTGAAACATAGTTTTAAAAGGTTCATAAATGTCTACTGCAACGGTAATTGTATACAGTAAATTGAAGTCCAAGAACGCTGGTTGTGAGCTGAGGTCAGAACCAGTGTTCAGCTGTCATCTTGTGCCCTGTTCCTAACCAGAAGCCTGGTTATTTCGAACTGTCAAGCTGCCTTTTATTCATTCATTTATTCATTATGTTATGGTAACGTAACTGCAGTAATAGAAAAAAGACTTACAAACACCGGTTTGAATTATTAAAAAGTATCTTTGTGTATATGGTGGCACCAAGAAATAAAACAGAACAACATTTTACTCTTCTTTTTTATTTTTTATAAATGTGCATTGTTATTATTATTAGGGCTATAATATTATAATAACTGTCACTTTGGCAAGTGTATGTGTAGACTAGACATTATCTTTCATATTGTATTTATCTTCTGTACTGAACATAGAATCAAACAGGAAATTGTTGAACTAATTTGGTGATCTCTTATCTATATTGACTGTCAATTACAATAGGCTGGTGTAAGGATACATGCAAAGTGATTTGCTGCTGCAAAACACTCATGTTGTGGCCAAAATCTGCGTTTTGCACGCGCAAACAATGTTTAGCTGCTGTAAAGTGGAACTTTAGTGGCGACTAAAAATGTGGCATATGTAAAGAATGGTCTTCATCTGGTGTTGTGCCTGCCATCATTAATCAATTTAAATGATATTGAAATGTATTCAAATGAAGAAAAGAGCATGGAATTGGGTGGGATCTGGTTATTAAGTGGGCGCAAACATTATAATGTGGTGTAAGGATTTTGCCTTGCACTTGGGCAATTGCTGACCTTCAAAAACTTTGCACCTTGTAAGAGGAAGTGCAAACGATTGTAGAAGCAAGTAATTAAGAGCTGTATAAAACCACACACCTGCAGAGACCTGTCATTGGCTTCAGTATGGTTGCTGTGGTTCACTTCCTGATGCGGTGACGCTTGGCTCTTGTTGAGGACAGGCAGGAAAACCTTTGGAGGAGAAGGGCGATGGAGAAGACCCTGCATATTCAAACCAGGGTCACTTTGTTTGGAATGCCGGACAATGCGGTGGTAAGGTGTTATCGTCTTACTCCTCAATTCATCCTAGACCTAATAGCTGAATTTCACCTTTTTATACCTGGTTAACTGTCCTCCTGGTAACACTGACAGCATTGACTTTCTCCACTATAGATCATATGACCTCAGCCGTAAGGACTCTCAGCTCCTTCTCAGAAAACTTTTCTTAGTCTGGAGATTTGGATTTTGCAGCCACTTTTGTTTGCACTACGCCTATCCTTACATCAGCACCTAAATCTAAATTTTAGGCTAGTGGATTCCCTAGATTATGTCCAGCATGTTAAGGTCGTACTCATAAATGTGGCCATATTCTAGATTTAGTAATTTGTAATGGTTTAGTTGTTCAAAATTTCAAAAGTACTGATCTCACTTACTCTTTAGATGAGTTGATTTAACACTGTGACAAGCAGGCTCTAGTGGTTACGTCAGACCAGAAAGGAGTAAACAGACAGACAGTGGATGAAATGGTAAAGGCGCTTGCTTGCGCCGGTTTATTGTAAAATAAAAGGTTTGAACAAAACAAAACACAGGACACGGCACTTGCGGTCAAAATAAACAGACAAACAAAACGAACAGACACTAACAAACAGGGACGAACACTAAACAAACACGCACTGTGCTGGTCCTCCAGCACCACATAGCAATTGCTTACTATTTCTTTGTACTTTCGATTTTCTCTCCTCACTCTCTCCCGTTCCTTCGCCCTGAACACACAACCCTGAGTGAGTGAAACGTGCATCAATATATACAACTGTGCTGGGATTCAATTACCAATTAATTATTCACTTGAATCCCAGCACGTGAACTAAATCTGTGCAACCCTGTGCTTACATATTATTAACTACTTTAAATGCACGTGAAGTGATGTGCAATTCCGTACCTAAATACAATTATACATTTTAAATAACTTGTGCTGCACACACCCATTTATATCCCGTGCAGCCATCTCTATACACCAACATTAACACACATAACATACAACATATAACACACAAATGCACACAGGGGCGGGGCACATTGCCACAAACACCTACCGCATCTCTTTGACTAGTATCTACATACAGTAGCAGTTTAAACTCAGAGTGTCTTTTAAAAGAAGCTTGTCATGGTTTAATGATACGACTCATAAATTGAAATGTGAGGGTTGTAAATTGGAACGTAGATGGAAGGAATCTGAACTGCATCTTTATTACTTTGCATGGAAAAGTCTTTAGGTTAAATATAGGAAGGCTCTGACATTGGCTAGATCATTATATTATTCAAATTTAATCAAATCTTAGATTTATTTTTGCTTCCCTAGACACATTAGTAAATTCTCCCTCTAATACTCCCATCCTTAACATTGGCTCCTCTTATAGCTGCAATGACTTCTTAAATTATTTTCTAAATAAAATTCAGAAATCATATTGTACAGACTCCTTCTATCATGGAGGACTCTTAATTAGATAATTGTATCAATTAGGCCTGTTAAGGCTACTATGGAGGCTTTTTCCTTGAGAACCTGAACTGACAGAGCCAGTCCTGCATATGAGACCCACTACACAATGCTCTTGATCCCATTCCTACCAAACTATTAAAATATTTTTTGTGTGTTATTAATACTCAAATTTTAAAAATCATAAATGGATTACGTACCTCTGGTTAGTTCCATTAGCACTTGGACCTCAAAGTCCTTATCAGTTATCTCCAATCTGCTATTTTTAGTTAAGTTCTAGAAAGAGTTGTTGGCAATCAATTACACACATTTCTAGCATATATGAAAAATGTCAGCCTGGATTTCGTGCTGCACATAGCACAAAGACTGCCCTTGTTAGAGTTGTAAATTATGTGTTGATAAACTCTGATTTGGGCTTTCCCTCAATTTTGATTCTCCTAGATCTAAGTGCTGCTTTTGATGCTGTGGACCACTCCATTTTATTGAATCGCCTTGACAATCCTGAAAATCAGTAGGATTGTCAGGACGTGTCCTATCTTGGTTCCGGTTTTTTCTTTCCAATAATTTTCAGTTCATCCCTGTGGTTGCGCTGAAACTGGATTGTCTGAAGTTATCTCCGGTATTCTGCAGGGCTCTATTTTAAGTTCTTGGTTATTTTTGTTATATATATATATATATATATATATATATATATATATATATATATATATATATATATATATATATATATATATATATATATATATATGTTACCTTTAGGTGGTATTAGCTGCAGACATGGGGTGAAACTCCATTGTTTAAGCCAGGAATATTGGTCTTTTAAGCCACTTCTGCTGGGGTGTTATTAGCTGCTTGTCTTGCAGACATCAAGTGTTGGATGTCGCATAGCTTTTTAATGTTGAATTCTGATAAAACAGGTAATGCTAGAGGTCTCTCTAATCAAAATGTCAGTTTACTTGAGCTAGACTTTAGCAGTCTCTCATCAGAACTAAAACTAGAAATGAGAAATTCAGGGATTATCTTTGACCCTGATCTATCATTCGAGACTCATATTAGGAAAGTTACTAAATTATCCTTTTATCATTTGGAGAAATATAGCTAAACTTAGACCTATTATTTCTGTACCTGATGCAGAAAGACTAATGCATGACTTTGTTTAATCTGGAATTGATTATTGTAATGCACTTTTTTTTCTGGTATCCCAAAACATGTGGTGTCTCGTTTACAGCTTATTCAGAACACTGCCACTAGGATTATGACTAAAATGAGAAAATGTGAACATATTACCCCTGTTTTGGCCTCTTTGCACTGGCTCCCTGTGCAATTTAGAATTGAGTTTAAGATTTTGCTTTTAATTTATAAGGCCTTGAATAGATTATCACCCAGTTACTTACAGGAATTGTTAACCCTGTATATTCTTAATCACACTCTTAGATCACAGGATGCAGGGCTGTTGTTTATCCCTAAGGTGAATAAAAATAATACAGGAGGAAGGGCCTTTTCTTGAAAAGCTTCTACATTATGGAATGCTCTGCCTTCTTCTGCAAGGGAAGCTGGGACTCTTACTGTTTTTAAATCAAGATGGAAAATGTATTTTTAATTGTTATATTTTTTCAAACTAGCTTTTTAACTGTACACAAAATGCCACTGGGATTTGAATTGATCAACTCAAATCTGAACTCGAACTATGGCCACAGTCAGGCTGCTACCTTTTTCATCAGCAGTTAAGAATTACATTGGCTCCTGGATGTTTAATAAAGTGGCCAATTTTTTCACCCCGATTTTTCTACCCAATTTGGAATGTGCAATTATGTTCCTTCACCGCAGCAATTCCCCACAGCAGCTGAGAAGAACTGAAGATCAGTGGGCATCCTCCGAGCTGCTTGAGCCCACAGGGTGTCTGGCCAGTAGGGTCCACTACAGCGTGACGAAAAGAAACAGGCCCTGCTGATTCTCCCAATGCGACGCTCCCTTTGGAATCCCCAGTGAAGATCAATGACTTTGCACAGCCAGGGCGCAAACCTACGCTCCCCAGTTAAAATCGGTTTGATATCACTCATTTGCCAATGGAAATGCACAGGATCCATTTCAAATTGCTTTCAATTCGATGGCATATTAATTCTCATTTTGTGGTCTAATTAGAAGATTGACCTGTAGCACAGATATAAAAAATGCACACCATTGTATAATACACCATCATTTAAAACATTTGAAAGCCTTATTACAGTATAACTGCAAGTAACTGGAAAGTTGCAAAACCACCATGACTAAGTGGTTGTTTCGCAGGCCAGCAGTTCATCCAAAATGGTGCCCACAAAAAATCTTTAGTGCATAACATCCTGACTATGAAGTTTGTTGCAAACCATATGCTAGTACAGGAGGACTGAAAATCAATGGACATCCCCCATTTCCACTGTCTGAACAGTGGCCTCTTTTTACCCAAGACTGGAAATGTGCATGTTAACCCAGGGGAGCCTTTCCCTTTAGAAAACTACTGTATGGTTATACAACAAAGGCACCGTATCATCATACCACTATGTACACGTCAGAGGATTTTGATTACACTATAGTACACATACAGTACATATTACTATCGTCTGCATGTGCCTGAGGCCCCATTAAAGAGAAGTTTAATTTGTTCATTTTGTGGCAACAAACTTATGCTTTCACTGTCAATTTTTTTTATCGTACTATGCTTCATCAAAGTCAATATTTAGAGAACAATGTTTAGACAAATAGCTTTGACCATTTGAGGCAGATGAAAATGTAATTTCAGCTCAACCACTTAATTAAGATAATGTAGGGTTTGCATCCCTAGCACCAAAAGCATCCCTTTAATCGCAAGACCACTGAGGGGTTGAAACTGAACGAGTTTACATTTTGTGTATTTTTAAATGAGAACCTTGAATTAAAAGCCACATGGAAAAACAAGAGATGAAAGAAACAATGACATTCCTTCTCACAGACAAGGAGTTAGAATAACTGGAGCTAAATATAAATGCGTGTTATTTATAGATTTATACACTCAATATAAAAAAAAAATCCTAAACTATAATTTACCTCAGGCCATCTTGCATTATGATAGTGTTGATTCATTTACATTTTTTATGTTTTACTGGAGTGAAGAACATCATGTGGAAACTATCAACAAAATGCCATTGCTCTTTGACTAACACCTTTTCTACACTATTGCTGTTTTGTCCCCAACTGACTAACTACCCTGTATAACTAATCCAACTACAGTCACAGACAAAAGCCCACTACACTTAATATAAAATAATCCAAGAAAACATGTTAAATACAAGCAATTAGCTCACATTAGCCACTAATTACCGGTAATATGACAAAGACCAAAATACACAATTTAAATTTGTATAAAAAAAACCAAAAGAAATGAAGCAATTCAATCTCTCTCAATCACCACTACTTTTAGAATAAACAGGCTGGTTGATTTTAAAACTGCGGACATTAATAACTGCTCATACCCTAAGCTATACAAAAGAAAACATTTCATTACTTTAACAGTCTTACTAGTATAAAATTAAGTCAGAGGTTATTGATGAAACAATGAGGTTATAGTTTGATTTCAGGTTCTACTTGCAGCTGTGTGTGTCAGTACAGTGATTGCACTTCCTGAACACTCACTGGCGGTGTTTACATGCAAGTTTTAATCACGCTACTATAGTGCATTCATGACGTGTCACACGCAAATGACGCATGATTGTGCTCGTTCCAAAAGTGCACGGCAAAAAAAGTGTGTGACTTAAGTGTCATTACACTTTGGTAAAGCACGGTAAAGTGCGCGCTAATTGGCCTAATTAGTCCCATAGCAACAAACTCCAGTCGTGCAAAATACTTAACGATAGACTTTCATGAAATAACATGATACCTCCTTGTGGCAATGTGCCCCGCCCCTGTGTGCATATTATGTGTTGTATGTTGCGTGCGTGTGTAAATGTTGGTGTATAGTCATTGGTACACGGGATATAAACGGGTCTGTGTTTCACGTGTGATTTAAAAGGTAGATTTGTATTTAGGCACGAGGAGGGTACAAATCACTTCACGTGCTGGTTAAATGTAATATGTGAGCACGGGGTTGCACAGAATTAATTCACGTGCTGGGATTCAAGTGAATAATTAATTAGTAATTGAATCCCAGCACAACAGTATATTTAGATGCACATTTCTTTCACTCGTGGTTGGGTGTTCGAGAGTGGAGAACGGGAGAGAGAGAGAGAGAGAGAGAGAGAGAGAGAGAGAGAGAGAGAGAGAGAGAGAGAGAGAGGGAGAGGGAGAGGGAGAGGGAGAGGGAGAGGGAGAGAGAAGGAGAAAGAAAAGCGAAATAAAAACGTAAAGTGTTTGTTCTCACCGTGTTTGTTTGTCTCCGTGCACCGTTTGTTAAGTGTTAGTTCGTTTTGTCTGTCTATTTATTTTGGCTTAAAGTGCCGTGTCCTGTTTTGTATTGAAACCTTTTATTTTCTGTTCTGTTTAATTATTAAATGCTGAGCGCAATCACGCGCCCAGCTTCACCAAACCACATCTCTCTGTTTATTTATTTCCTGGCTCTGGTCTGACACCACCCACTCCGGCCGTCTTTGTGACACTCCTCCACTTCCCCTATGTAAAAGAACGCTCTTCTCTGGGATACGGTCTTTCTGTCCTCCTCTGTGTAAGTAAGATTTTCCTTATCCCAGTCTTACTAATACAAATCAGTTAAATATCCATCCATCCATTATTATCAATCCGCTTCTCCTGATGAGGGTCGCGGCTGAATTATATATAAATTGCATATAGAGATGTTGATTTATACCATTATTTATTCATTTCAGTGTATTATGAACAATGCATGAGAACTACTAGATTGACACCAGGTCCGCTGGACGGATGAGGAAACTCGTTCCCCCCTCCACATTATTGCGGACCTGGGGGTTATGGATGAACTGGATTCAATATGGTAATTGCGCCAGCCATCATTTACTTTTCTAAACTAAAATATGCTACCGCGGTAAAGTTAGCTTGACGTTTGATATTCGTTTGATATTCAACTCAAGCTAACCCGACATGAATGAAAATGGCTGTATCTCGCCAACCACAGAAGCTCAAACCAACTTTAATTTAAAGGAGACCAATTGTGAATTGTTTCACAGTCTCTGTTTTACATGTGAATCCTAAGAATAATTTCTGGAAAATAATTACATACCGCACTGTGGGAGGGTGCGGGTATTCACTGACACGGGAGACAGAAATGGTAGTTGACAACACCACACAGGTGCTCGGTTTTATTATTTTCTTTTTGTACTCTGGTGAGGTGTACTGATTTCTTTGAGCCCGTAGAGGGCGCTTGTGGTCCGTGGACTGGCTACCAGCTATGGTATCCAGAACCAACGGGGAATACCACGGCAGGGTACTCAGCTACAGTCCGGCACTCGCAGGTGCTCACAAATTCTAAAAACGAAAAAGGCAAAAAGAAACAGGGAAAATAAAACACAGTAAGGAAAAAATACAAAATAAATGTGCTGCACTTCGCAGCGTGAATCTCCCCAGTCGTCGCTACCTGTACGACCCGGGACTCCGTCCTACACTCTGCTGTCTCACTGTACAACAATACTGGGGCTGCCCAACGATCCCCCACTTTTCCCTTTCTTTCTTTAAAATTATTTTCTTTGATTTTTCTTTCCGGGCGTTTGTTATCCTCCCGTCTTTCGGTAGTCAAAGCGAGACCGCCTTGCTCGCTGTTCCAGTTTAAAGGGGCAGATCTGAGGAAACAACAGAGTGTTACTTTATAGGTTAACAATCCCATTAAAGTCCGCCTCCCAGCCACTCGGAGAGGGGAAAAGCACACACACCCTCTTCCCCATCTCTCCGTGTCACCGCCATGACTGGCAGGCAGACCCCACGGGACTGCCGCCCCCTTCCTGCAGCATCGTGCATGCGTCAGACGGCCAGTCCAGGTCTCTCCCTGTTACACGCACATACGCACACTTAGCCTCAGCCACGCGTAAATGGGCTTTATCTCCCCAACCACAGTAGCTAGAGCGTCCAAACCAACTTTGATGTGAAGAAGACCAATTGTGAATTATTTCACAAGCTCTCCTTTACATGTAAATCAAACAAATAAATTGTGAAAAACAATAACATACCGCATATACGCACACAGGCTACCTGACACGCGTAAAATGGCTTTATCTCCTCAACTACAGCAGCTACAGCGCTCAAACCAACTTTAATTTAAAGGATGCAAAATGTGAATTGTTTCCTCAGTTTTTGTTTTAACTGTGAAGCCTAAGAATAATTTGTGAATACAATAACATATCGCATATACACACCACTGTCCCAGCGTCAATTAAAAGTGCTCGATATCCCCAACCACAGCAGCTATAGCATTTTCAAAACAATTTTAATTTGAAGAAGACCAGTTGTGGAATGTTTTACAGCTTCTGTTTTACTAATAATAATTTGTGAAAAAACAAATGGTTGGGGATATCAAGCCATTTTACGCATGTCGGGCTAAGTGTGTGCGCATATGCAATATGTTTTGTTTTTCGCATATTATTCTTAGGATTCACATGTAAAACAAAAGCTGTGAAGCAATTCACAACTGTTCTTCTTTAAATTAAAGTTGGTTTGAACGCTGTAGCTGCTGTAGCTGCTGATCCAGGAGCATCGTCTGATGCGCCTGGAGTACAGAAGGATGTACCGTCTGATTGCACGCACCGCTGCCAGGCAGGATCGGCAATACAACCACCTCTTGGAAAGGCTGGACCACGCTGATCAACAGCACCAAGAGGTGGTTGCGTTGCACGCCGAATTTCTGCACACAATAACAAGAGAACTGCAGGTGCCTACCCCAGCTCCCGCTGAGGTGGGCACCCGTTCTGCTGTGCGCAGTCCTGCCGAATCAGCGGTTCGAGAAGTTTGTACAGAGCAATACCCACTCGCTTCTGCAGCGCCACAGGTGTACGGACATGTATTGGTGACGGCTCCATGTCCACCCGTACAAGTTCCACCAGTTGGTCAAACGTAGGTCGGATGACCCGAAATGTTTCAATCCATTGTTCGTCAGAGAAAGACTCTGAAGCACAACCTCCTCCCACCAAACAGAGGGACGATGATGCGCCCGCATTCGTCTTTCCTGCAGATGTACAAATAGAGGTCTGTACATAGGGACGAAGTGGATGAGGGTGTCTTCTGAAAAGAAAGCTCTAGATAAGAAAGCAATAGATGCACGATTCCTTTCCTGCAAACCCATTGCATGGGACTGAAGGAGTTCTTCCCATACAAGACTTAATCTAGCCAGTGTTTGTCTGCGTCTTCTCCATCCATCCAACTACATTGTAAGTAGGCCTATGATTTTATATATCCTTATAACTAATTAGCAAATACACACAAATTATGTATTTATTATATTAACAGCGTTTGTGTAAGTTTCCACATTTTCTGCATAATTAATTTTAATATTTCAACAAAGTACCTGTGTTTGAAACCAACACATCATGAGCTGTTTTTAATATATTTGTTCAACATTCACGCACATTTGTGATTACACCATGTAACAATTTTTTTTTTTTTTTTGGTTCCTGGGTAGTAAGTGTTATTTCCTAATTGCTTATGCCTCAAAAGTATAGAAAATGGCTATTATTCCCCACA
The DNA here is from genome assembly GCF_902713425.1 of Acipenser ruthenus. Taxonomy (NCBI): domain Eukaryota; kingdom Metazoa; phylum Chordata; class Actinopteri; order Acipenseriformes; family Acipenseridae; genus Acipenser; species Acipenser ruthenus. The sequence continues at coordinate 19,127,724 of NC_081193.1, forward strand.
AACTTTGCTTTTGTGTCCAGGACAGTGATATTTTGAAATGTACCTATTTTCCTGAACATTCCAGATAGATTCAGTGCTGAGTAAACTTGGAGTAACTTCTAGAACTTTCTAGAACTTTCCAGTAATATAAATAGTAGTATAAATACAGGGGCTTTAAGCCCACCAGTTCAGTTTAGTTCCAGCTGCCTAAGTGTTCCCCAAGAAGCTCACTAGTAAGGAGAAAGCGGCTTGGAACAGCTTTGTCACAGTGGTTCGGGGCTTCCTGGGCAATCACAAGGCAGAAAACTATGTGGAGCTGGTTGAGACTCTGGTGAAGAACTACGGCACAATGGGCTGTAGGATGTCCCTCAAAGTCCATATCCTTGATGATCATCTTGATAAATTCAAGGAGAACATGGGAGCGTACTCGGAGGAGCAAGGCGAGTGCTTCCACCAGGATATACTGGACTTTGAACGCCGCTACCAAGGACAGTATAACGAGAACATGATGGGAGACTACATTTGGGGGTTGATTCGTGAAAGTGATTTACAGTATAATCGTAAATCTCGAAAAACTACTCACTTCTAAATCTTTTGTAGTCATTTTTGTATTACTTTAGTATAAATACATGTTAATTTGGATTCATATGTTGTTTTTTTCTGACTATGTGAACGAAAAGACACAAATTCGCCCGTTTTCTCATTGGAAATAGGTAAATTTCAAAATATCACTGTCCTGGTCACAAAAGCAAAGTTTGTGGGGAATAATAGCCATTTTCTATACTTTTGAGGCATAAGCAATTAGGAAATAACACTTAATACCCAGGAACAAAAATTGTGTTACATATTGAACGCATAATACTTTTGTTTAGCACATTAACAGTTACGTAGTTGGCTAAGACTAATATATATGGGTGTGTGAAAGGACATCAGTAGCATAAGAAGCATAAGAAAAGCAGTAATGGGAATTGGTGAGTGCTGTCAGTTTTTGTACACATGCTACTTCTACCATTTCTAGAACAACTAATTCTAAACAATAATAGTAATAACTATTATTATTTTCTTCTTCTTGGCAGCATGAACCGTTTTAACTGCAAGCCCATTGCATTCTAGACAGATGGGGGGTAACCTTCTCTTCATCTCTGCCTAGCGCGTAAAGCCTCATGTAAACCCCTATGAATTATTTGAAGGATATCCTTTATCGCGCAGCATCTCTTTTCAGCGCGTTTGGTGATATTTAAATAAACCCTCCCATTATTTTATTATTAATGAGGTCGTTTGCATCTGGACGACTAAATTCTCTCTCTAAAATAAACTCATGTAAATGTGGAAGCAGAACTGTCATGACCAAAAAAGCGCGAGAGATCTGTTGTCACGCTTTTCAGTTTTTGCTTGTAAACTGCCCCACTGACGTTAATAAAAGCCTGCATACAAGCTCCTTAGATACTTTCTGCAAATCTTTGAGAAGCAGTTAACAATGGAACTACCAATATAACATATTAAACTGGTTTGACAGTCTTTACCAGCTTATCTGTGCCTCTCAAAGACATACTGCAGAACTCTCTATATGTTAACCTATAGGAAGATAGGTTCCTCCCTATCCTTTGATCTCCTATCAATCAAAATCTACTTTCTATTTAATCCATTAGTCACACTGTACACTTCCGTCTTGTGTTTTTCGTTTTGGTGAACCTAAGCGGACTTTAAGACCCCCAGGAATTTTTCTTCAGCGGAATAAATAAAAAACCAACAACAACAACAACAACAACAACAACAACAACAACAACAATAATATAAGTATAATCCTCTTATTTGGAGGATTTAGAAGATCAATTTTTGTCTGTATCGGAAAATTCTCCTACAGCTTCAACCCAGGATATGGTCAGCCCACCTCTCTTTCCTCTATCAGGCGTCTCCGTAACATCTAAACAGGTGCCTCCCGAACAGGACAGTATACCACTACCCACTGTCCAAGGAGTCAATCCCCATCAATCTAAGCAGCTCCGGGCCCAGGATACACCTCCAGAGCAACTGTGCTATAAGGACTGGACTCTCAACAAACTCATAAAAACCCTCCTCAAAAATGGTAGCGAGATCCCAGCAGGGAGCAATCGGGAATCTCTTCATTTTCTATTGTAATTCCATCTCGGCAGAACTAATTTTTCCACCTAAGAAAACGCCCCAGCCACGCTCAGCTGTCCAGTGGCCCAGGTCAGACAGCAGTCAGACTGTCTCGGAGTGTCTACTGCAGCTGCCAACACGTCATCAAACCAGCAGGCAGCAGCTCCAGCAAGCGAAACTCAACAGGAACATTCTCGCATTCTCAACGAAATAAAAGCATTCATGCAACCATTCGCAGATACCTTATCATCAGTCAAAACCAAAATCAGCAACTTGGATAAACGGGTGTCCAACATCGAGCAAGGAAAGCAAAGTTCTGCAGTTACAGTGATTTCCTCCATTCCTGCAATAAACCCAGCCACTTCTGCTCCAGCTGCAGTCACTTCTGGCATGATACTAACTCCGGTCCATACAGTCGAGTCTCTGATCTACAACCTCGCAACTGCCACAGCATATGGTTCCAGTGCCGCAAGCACTGCCTGTAGTCATTTAATATCCCCGCAGATTCGTCAAAATGTAATAGAAGGGAAGGATGTCAACCTGGTTTCACTTTTGATGGCTACATCTGAATTTTTGGACCACAGAGTAGTGGATTGTGGAGATCTTTCAGTCACTCTGAAATCCAGAGACCCCAGATTACTGAAGAATCTAACTGGGAGAATTCGTCCTTGCCTTCGCTATTTACAGAGATGTGCTATGTTCAGTATATCCAAACCGCAGACAAGAATTAGATTCCTATGAATTCTATATAGTAGAGCTATCTGTCAGATATGGAGGGACCATGTTTTTCAATTGGCAGCAGTCCCAATGCATGCAGTTTTTGATTCTACCACTCCCTTAAATATACCCATTTTAAAATAAAAACTTCTGAATCACTCAGACAAGATCTTTGTCAACTATTTAATGGACGAACTAGAGATTGGTTTTTCAACCCAAGATAGTACAGTCTCTCATCCAAAAAGAGATCGAAAAAGGATTTCTGGCCGGCCTGTTTTCAGCTCCCTGTTTCCAATCTACAGGATTAACCCTATTGGCATTGCTATTCGGAAAATGTCTGGAAAAAAGAGTCTCATCATAGGCTTATCAGCACCACGGGGGATCAAGCACCAGTAGCATCAACTTGCTCATTCCTCATGATCAATTTTCTCTAAAATACATTACTATATCGGATGCAATTCATTCAATTAAATTAGCAGGTTGTGGTTCCTGGTTAGCAAAAGCAGATAATTAGACACAATTAAAGTAATGCCAATCCATCCTTCTCTTCGTCACCTGTTTGAGATATGCTGGGAAAAATATTATTTTCAGAATCTTTGTGCTGGATACTTCTCAATGCAAACCATATTCCATTTTTGCTCCACCTACTTGATGATTTTATTTTGACCTCTCCTCCCTCAGATCCACCTGCAGAAGCGATCTCAAAAGTTTAATTTCAGAAGTTGGTGTCCCGCTTTCAGAGGAAAAAACAACTGGTCCCGTTCATTCACTGGAATTTCTAGGAATCATACTGGCCAGCCTTCCCGTATCTAAACTCGATCGTATTCGTTCCCTTACTTTGTGATAAGTAAAACTATCAGGAAGCGCACACTACTCTCTGGGTCTTTTCAATTTTACAATTCACATTATTCCCCAGGGACGGACATTTATATCACAATTACTCGCTCTTTCATCAACAGCAAAAAACTTGGACTCCTTCATTAATATTTCATCAGAAGCTAGAAAAGACATTAAAATGTGGTCTGCTCAAATACAACATTGTAACAGCCTGTCTATGTTCTATCATGATTTCATTTCAGCACAACACAACCTGGCCTTATTTCTGGATGCTTCATTTAAGGGATTCTGAGGTTTTTTAAATAATCAATGGTTTTCTAGTGCATGGCCACTAGAAATCGAAAACCTCATCACCACATTTAAAATCTACAGCTCTTCTCAAAATGTATCCAATAGTAGCGGCAGCGCACCTATGGGGTCATCTTTGGCCAAATAAATCAATTCTATTCTATTGTAATAACAAATCTACAGTGCATATTATCAAAAATATGGATTTCAAAAATATGGCGCCTAATATGGATTTCAGTATCAAGTAATTTTTCAATCCAAGCGCGCCATCTACCGGATATTGATAATAATGCAGCTGATGCCCTTTCTCGTTTACAGATTTCCAGATTTCACAGTCTGGTTCCTACAGCCCGGCCAAATCCAGCAGTAACACCCCAGTTCTACCAGCTAATTATCAGAGGACTACTCAATGAAGAACAAACATACAGGGATGCAGCCTTGCCCCTTCCAACAGATCCTCTTATTCCACTGGCTTGACCACTTATTTGACTATCTGCTCCCAAAGCAGGATTAATCCACCACATTCAACCAGGAATGGATTAAAGCTTTATAGTGCATGCATATGATTATTTACATCTTGAAACAGCTTCAATTCAGACCCATTTCATCAATTCAGCTGCAACGTTATATTTAGCATTGATTCATATCTCATCCATCCACATTGGTTTCTGGAGCAGGACTTCCCCAGGACTTCGCCTGGGCTACCAAAGGTTTTCCCCCTAAAAAGAAAGTTTTTTTTTCCTTTCCACTGAGCGGAGGGTCTTCACATAGTCAGTAGCAAGCCAGTTACTAACCTTCTTTGTTCTGTTAATTTTATTTTTTTATGCATTGGCGGTTCTTTTGTTTGTCTGCACTTGTAGGAATTTTTAGCGGGGAGCCAGGGGTCAGTCAGTTGGGGGTTAATGAGTCGCAATTCCCCGACCTTTGTGCAAGCAACGCCTCCTTTACCTACACAAGGGAGGTTCTCTCAGTGAGTCAGAGGGGACCCCAGGCCAAACACAACCTTTTAGCACCTCATGTGCTATCACCGCCCTCTAAAATCCACCTCATCGAGGGCAGCTCTCAACGAGCCAGAGTTCATCTTTCTTTCTTCCTTTCAGGTTCTCAAACCCCTGTGTGGTGGGCCCCGATAACAGAGGGACCTCCTCTTATATGTTTTCAAGACCCCGATAACAGAGGGGCCCTCTCATATGTTTTCAGGGTCCCGATAACGGAGGCGCCCACTTTGCTATAACTTTACTAACTCTTGGTCCGACATCTCTACAGGAGCCTGGCTCCCGCCCCGTGAAATAAAATTATACAGTAAACAGATTAATTAATTACATTCATTTTGTGCACACTTTCATATCTAATATTCTCTGAGAAAACAAGTTAATAACAGCAGTGTCCTCAGTTAGCCGAAGAGCCTGCAGTTCCCCTTGCCTTCAGGCATTATAACATACAGTAGCTTCTATGCCTTAACCAACAATTGACTGTTTTAGCCTTCTTAAACACTTTGCCCTAGAAGACAGCTTTCAGATGAAGCACCTGAAGCCTGTTCTCCATATGTGCAAACACAAGTTTGGCGTGGAATATCACAGTGGAGCTGGAGAGTGTGGAGAGCAACCAGAGAGCGATTCCTGACTGCTGCTTGGCAGAACATAACCATTTTGGAGGACCTCTTGAAATGCAAAAGTGCAAAAAAAAATAATAAATAGCAATTTGACCAGTGTAAGCTGTAAGGATCATTCACTCTGGTAAACCGTTTACAGGTACCATTGGCTTTGACTTTTTATTTTCTTTATGGATGATAATGCATCTCCTCACCAAGACAGAGGTCAACCAGCCTCAGGAGCATAATGTGTGTGCCTAATTTATAAAGCCAACACATTCCACCAAGCCATTAGAACAGACCATAAACTATATAATTATTAATACTTGTGGAGAAATGCATGTACATTAATAAAAAAAATACTGGTACTGGTATATAAGAAAAAAATAACATGAGATGCTAAAAGGATCATGGCTTTTTAAAGGTCATTTGTATAGGAAGTGATTGTAGCTTTAAGACCTCCAGTGCCTCCTCTATATTGAGTATAATCATTGTGTCACATATTTATTCGTACAGCGCAGCAATCGTGAGGAAGCACAACTTGAGTGGAATCGGTGATTACTTCCAATGTTTCCTAATTGCCATACCCCTACTAATTAATTCATCAATGCCACTTGGCACATGAATTATGTGAAGGCAGCACTAAGAGTAGAAACTCCGGGAAGGTTTCTCACCATCAAGAACAACATTGTTCGCTCCAGGACCACCTGTTTAAAGAAACAGTGTAGTATTTTTTTTTTTTTGTGAATCGTGGCCTGTTTCTCATCAAGCAGTGAGACACCCAGGTGTTTTCACAGCAGCCCTTGTGCTGGGACTCTTGGAGCTGCTGTTGATTTCTGTTTGCCAAACTTCGCTTTCAAGAGGTGTCAAATATCGAGAACCTGTTCCAAATGCCAAGCTAAGCAAAAAGAGTTTTCCTCCAGAAGAAAAACGGTGTTGTTCCAACTTGGCTGTTATTTTAAAATAATTAGTAAGGCAGCGTATAAAAACAGGTATGAGTGCTGTGCATGGTTAGAAGATTTTGGCAAGAGCTTGTGTTGCATGCATTGATGGAATTTGACTGTGACCACTTATTATAGAGAACTGGGGCCAGGTTTATTATCATCCCGACCTGAATCAACCTTTTTCTGTAAACATAGGTTGTTACCTTTATGGTTACGGTTTAATCTAGTTTGTAATCGTACAGTATACATACTAATAATTAAGCATATAAAAACAGACATGTGTGAGTTCTTGTTCACTGAATTAGATAAAGATTACGTAATAGTTCCCTCTAACCTTATGGGAGGCTACTATGAATAATTTTGACCTGGCAACTTAATAAATATCTCCAGGTCACTTTATTTTGGTTGGGTACTTTAAAGTCCATATCTTACATAGAAAATCATTTTTTTTGGCTTTGGGGTCGTACTTGGTTTACTTTCATAAGAAACTAAATCTCCATGATAAATTTTAGAGCACTGAGAGATGTAAAACGATCAATAATTCCGGAAAAAAACGACAACGTACCAATGATGCACAAAGTTGGCGTGACGTCACTAAGGGGAACACATACCAGGAACAGATGAGAGATATACATGGCTTCAGACTGTGAAAGCGATCATTACAAATTTCTCCAGCGTTTTGAGTAGTCTGTATTACAATAAGGACAGCGGGAGTGTGGTGTGTAATGAAAGAAATTGTGGGGAGGAAGAATAAGTGGTTTGAGGTCCGATTCTGAACTGTGTTGAACCTCCAGCAGGAGAAAATAACCACACTAGCATGAGGAATGCGAGCGACACGCCCCCTTGTCTGCAGGACGGCAATTCTGAATGTTGTTCTTGTATACAGTTAACCCTGGCTAGCCATTCATTTATGGTAATTAAAAAAAAATGTATTTCTATATTTGGCTTGTTGTACCATTTATATCTTGCAAATATACTGTTTCCCACCCACTTAAAAAATAAAGCATTGTTTATATTACAAGGCCGAAATGACTTGCATGGTCACGTATAGCTCTTCAACTTCATTCATGAAATAAACACTTATGCTTTCCTCGATTTAGTGGAATTAAATAGGCCTAACCTCCTTATGAACTGCACGTAATTATTATTATTTCTTGGCAGGCGCCCTTACCCAGTAATGTGCATATGATCATTACCTTAAAGATCAAATTAAAAATCGAAAACTTACCTTAAAAAAGGTGGATGAGTGGATTCATTCTTTTGATTTCTGCATCAGAAATCTTGAGCACGCAATGTGTTTGTACTGGTTTATAGTACTCAGACGTTATTGTATAATAATAATAATAATAATAATAATAATAATAATAATAATAATAATAATAATAACATCTGACGTCTGAAAAAACAAATGCAACATTTGCAGATAACTGATTATGGTAATCATTGGTAATCATTTCTGTATCTGTATGAAGTGTCTTATAGATGCAGCTATTTAAAAATGTATTTTGGATATATAAGTAAACGGTATGGAATTGTTTAATTAAGGCTGGTAAAAAAAAACAAAAAAACAAGTATTTTGGTTTTTAAATGGTTCTGCTGTTGTCAGGGGAAAATGAATTAATGGTCACTTACTTGATGATTGTCTTTGTGAACAGCTGTCTTTTTAAAGGTCTGCGTGTGTTTGTGAACTTGTGTACCAGTGTCTTACAAAAGAGAACAAATAAAATTTGTACCTGCCAGAGACCAACAAGTGATCATTGCACTGTGCACTGATGAACTCGTTGATTTTACTTTCACGGAATACAGTAGTTTTTTTTCTTTTCATCCAATGCATTCCCTTGTGCCGATCTGAGGTGACACCATTTAACCATCGTGAAATAGGTCTGTATGTATGATCGTTTTGTTTATGCCATAGACATATGCACGCATGTTTATGGTTTGTGTTTTCCCCTAGTGACGTCACAGATATCAAGATTCGAAATCAGGGCTTTTTTGGTGGAAGCACTCAAAATAAACTTTAGATTATATATTTCTTACAGTTATAGCGCAAAAGTATTATTATAGTGTAGTTTAATAAAATATAATCAAATTGTAACATATGGACTTTAACTACCTGAGCATGACAAGCCTAATATTGTTGTGGATTGTGAGGAGACGGTTATAAATGTGTAGTAAATCATGGTAAAGCAAAACTGATAGTATATTTTAGTAAAGTACTGTAACAGCACAGGTTAACCATAGTAATTAACAGTAAATGCTTAGGAAAAGTATGGGTAAGGCATGGCAAACTGCAATCTGACTGTGTGGGTCTTAATAAAAGTGTGCTTGAGCTGTGAGCTCTGGACGTTAGTGAAAGTCGAAGCTGTGGTCTCATTATTTCCACTACATACGAATGACACCCAGTTGTGACTGCTGTTTGTAAGACAGTCAGTCTGGTTCTGTAAAGACTCTTAAGAAAGCAGAACGTTTTTAATTTCCTGGTCTTTTGAGACAATCATTTTAGGTTCAGAAGGTTCAGACTATTAACAAATGATTGTAGTTATACAAGCTATAAGGTTGATTGCTCACAACTAGTTAAATACATGTACTTACAGTAACTATATCACATCTGCTGTTTTAGCCAACATTGTAACAAAATATACTGATCAGGGTTGTCTACACATAGACTTCACTCTTTGTAAACAAAAGCAGATGTATTGCATCTACTTAATAAACTTGAATCATCGCGGAAGTACAGCTTTTTTTTGTGTTTACCATAATGTCTACAAAAAGACATAAAATATAACAAATAATTGCTCTTTCAAAAAAAAAAAAAAGACTTGGGAGTAAAGATCTCAATAATTTTGGACCAATGTATCATTCCTGCTGTTAGGCTGCAGGATAGAGTTCAGAAACAAACACATTTGTACTGTTCCTGACTACTGCAGTCTATAACATTATAAAAAAGACATCTTGTTTGTGAAAGCTCACTTTATTAAATAACCTCAACAAAGTTTCTACTTCATCAACAGAATCAGATAACCTGGTTTTAAAACGCCTTGGCATTCTGAAATGTATTCAGGTCAATGGACGAGGTGGTCATTAGATATTACCACAAATCTAATGGAGTTTGGCAAGCCGCTGCTTTGTGCTGCAATGAAGTGGCCAAGGCAACAGTGCCCTATGGCTACTTTAGCAGTGCACTCTTGGGAATAGACTGTGGTTTCCGTCTAATTAAAGAGGCAGTGTACAATTTCACCAGGAGATAGAACAGACTACTCGTTAAGCACCATCTCATTATAAACCATTATAGATTAGAGTTGAAAGCTCTTGCCAAAGAGAGAGAGAGAGAGAGAGGTAGAAAATCCGGAACCGTGTACCCGCTGGGAAAAATACCCGGATCTTTTTCGGGTAATGATTACAAAAAAAAACCAAAAAAAAAAAAACCTACATATATGAATGTTTTACGTGCATGAGGTTAGGGTTAGGGTTAGGGTTGGGGTTAGGATCCTGGCAGTGGCATTCTGAACTAGCTGCAGTCGGTTTATGGTGCGTGTCGGGAGACCACCATAAAGAGAGTTGCAGTAGTCGAGTCGAGAGGAGACAAATGCATGACAAAGTATCTCTGCATCTGGGAGGGAAAGGTAGGGACGGACTTTGGAGATATTTCGAAGGTGGTAGAAGGAAGATTTGATCACGGAGGAGGTGTGGGCATCAAAGGAGAGGTTGCTGTCCAGAAGTACACCAAGGCTTCGTATAGTGGGGGGAAGGCAGCAGCAGACAGTTTCCGAGGTTCAGGGAGGCTATATTGAGATTCTTAAGTTGAGTTTTAAATCCTACTAGAAGGAGTTCAGATTTGCTAGTGTTCAGCTGAAGAAATCGATGTCTTGAATGCAAGCTGAGAGCTGGACCTTGGCAGAAGGGCTTCCAGGGTCAAGTTTTAAGTAGAGCTGGGTGTCATCAGCATAGGAGTGAAATATAGAAAATAATGAAGTTGACTGGTCACATTGTTTGGCAGCCATACTGGATTTTTCAAGCCAAATTTTCATATGTCCGTAAAATCAACACCGTTGCACAAAAAGTCACAAAACTTGGTAGGGTGGTATAGGCCTTTGGGAAGTTATGTCAGAACGAAAATGAAGGTCACAGGTCACATGATTTGACAGCCATATTGGATTTTTCAAGAATTTTGGCCAGTTTAAAAAAATCTTGTCCAAAACATGGGAACCGCACGGCCTGTCGTGGTTTATACCTTACATATTTTAGGGATGACATAGGGTTCTCGGGTATCCGGGTTACCCGGTTCTCGATATTACCCGAATCCATTTTCAGGATTCGATTCCTCTTCGAAGCCCTTTTTGCTAAAATCGAACGTCTCAGTTTTCCACGTAGCAGAGCCACTCGACTTGACCGGCTAGACCAGTGGTTTTCAACCTGTGGTACCTTTACTGGTATTATTATTTATTTCTTAGCAGACGATATGCGACAGGCCTGCCACTGGTACGCACCGACAATTCTTTATGACGATATGATTCCATAAAAAACAACTTTTTCAGGGGTTAGGCACAAAAATGCTGCATCTCCCTTTAAAAGTGTCAATATTTACAAATGCGTGATGACTTCGGTCTGATATAATATACTGTATATACACACACACACAATTAAAAGTATGGCAATGCAAGCTTTCAAATTTTTCAGCCAAACTATATTCAAATGGCTTACCAAACGAAATTCATAATTTTGCTTCAAAGAGGTTTAAATACTCAATTCCTGCTCGTTTATATTCTTCATCAAAATCTCTTTGATTTAAAAAAAGGACATAGTTATAAAACAAACAACACGTTTTGACACTAACGTGTATATTAACAAAGGCAGAATACATGAACCCCAGTTTCTTGCAGCAGTTGTGATAGTGACCAAACATGTGAGTACTGTTGTGTAAAAAAAGTAACTTAAAATGAACAGTTGTTTAGGAAATGTAGAACAAGAACAGCAACAAACAAAAATACACTTAAGGTTTGTGTCTTGCACACGTGCCATTAACAAAATGCCCTGAAAACTTAACGTAATTAATGAAGGTCTGTAATGCAGTAAAAAGAGCAAGAATTAAACAAACAAGTACATGAAATGGTTACTGTACCAAGCTGAAAAAAGTTGTCTTTGTGAACTCCAATAAACCAATGTTAGCTTTCACCAGTCAAATCGTAGAGTACCTAAATAAAGTTTTGAGTCACCTCAAATTGATTTTTTTCGTCTCTTGCATCTTGCATCCCAGTAGATTTTGTTACATTGTTTACCGTCAGGAGTTTAAGTGATTTAATTGCACAAGATTCCATGGTTAGATGATGAGCTGATAATGTCTCTTGAGCCAAAGAATCAGCCAAAGTAATTTAAGAGCAGCGTTACCATTATGTAAAACAGTATGTAGTGTGAGCTTTGTACTAAAGCAGGGTCTGCTGTTGAACAAAGTTTATTTCTCAAACTGACCATTTAAAAAATGTGAAAGCAGAACACACAGAAATGTGTGCGGTCAGCTGGCTTCCATTCCCTTCCCTTCCCTTCTCCCCTTCTCCCCTCCTCCCCTCCTCCAGCCATGATGTACAACTTCATTTCGACCTACTGCCAAACACACGCGCATTAGTTTGTAGTGCTTTAGGGGCAAAAACGTGTAATTAACACTTTCCAGGAATCGGGTAACCTGGTTCCTAGAAGGCCTAAAACATCTAAAAACTGTAAACTCTCAATCACTTTCATAAAGAATGAAAACAAACACAAAAAAAACACAAGATGAACTACTTAAAAGTTTTTTTAAAAAAAGAATAAAGGTAAATTAAATATTATTCACTTACACTTAATTGTTGTTTGTAATAACGGGTATTGACTGAAACCATTTAAGAAGTTAGTTCATTAGAATTTACTGAACTAAAAGACTTGAATTGTTTTGTGTTGAATTGCTGAAATGTTCTTGGTGTGGTTAATAGATTATGACATTGCCCACAAATTAAAAACAAAAAGAAAAAATGTTTTATGACGTGAAAGGACCAGTTTTCCCCCTCTATTCAAGTTGTGCAGTCCTTCAATGTGTTTGTGTTGATTCTGTTTCAGACAGTAGTTTATTTAGTCAGTGTAGTGTGAAGAGTCCAAGTCATTTCCAGGATGACTCCGGTTATGGGAAGTTCCACCCCTGTTGGGAAACCAATTGGCAGTCAATCTTTATGTGAAATGCAACATTTCTTCCCACCATCCAGGTTCATAATCAGCACAAAAGTTAGGGTACCGCCTGTATGCACTAGTCTTACCATTATCATTTTTCTCAGGGCATGCAGTTTTATTTATCTTATTTATTTAGCCTACAGTACCATGCTTATATATACATTGCTTCAATAGGTCTGGTTATATTTTCATTTGTATTTACTATCCAACCTTGCCTTACTTTTTTTCTTCATTGATTCATATATTAAATATGTACTGCAGACTCAGCCATAGTGGAAAATGAAATGCCCCTCGGGAAGACTATTGTTACCTCTAGGGTTGCCTGCGGCTTTGGGCATTATAGACCCCTGTCGGTGAAAAATTGTTGTCCCTCGGTTCAATAATTTAATCATTTGTTCTGTTTTTATTTGTGGTTCTGGAAATGTATATATCAACATGGAAGGTAGTATATGATACTGTTTCAACTGTAAAAATACATGTTTAATGCTAGATACATTTCTATGATGATATACTGTATAACGTACACAGTAGCAGTACTTATCTGTACTGATACTATTAAGGTCAGCTTATGCGAGGGTGCCATGTTAACAATGTGCTACTCAGTTACTACAGACACATTAACTTTAGTCCAGTGATTTATTATTGGCTTTTGAATGTCAAAATAGTTTAATTTGTTGTAATTTAGTGATATCATGTACTTCGGTTTATAACTGGCAGCAATGCATTGAACTCACTGGTTTGTTCATGAATATGCAAATAGCATTGTGTGATTTTGCTGTTCTAAATTCATGGCGCGGTAAGCAGTGGTCCTCTTTGTTTTGTCCTGAGAAGACTGAATCTGTCTCGACTTTTATTGTTCCCTCAGTCTCTGTTTTATTACTCTCCCACTAAATACAGAAAAATGCACTTTGTACATTGCCAGTAATTCAGAGGGAAGTTCTGTTCACTGCCTCTTTAGACCCGTAACAAGACTATTTCTTCAGTATGTCCTGCAGTTTTCATACCAGAGGCAGTGGGAATTCATTCATCTGTGCCTGAAATTCATTGTAAGCATCTCCTTTGAAAAAAAAAAAAAAAAGGAGCATTGCAAAATATTAATATAAATCACCCTACTAAGTACCATCATATAATTTTGTCAGAAATTTCTAAAATGTAATATACAAAACACAACATGAAAAGCACAGAGAAACTTTGGATATTACATTTCTAGTTGTTTAAGGTATACATAATTATATATCTATATCTATCTATATATAATGTATATATACATAGTATTATATTATAGTATTATATTATTATATATAGTATTATGGTATTATCTATCTATCTATCTCTATATATAGCGGTATATATATTAGATAGATTTTTTTTGTGTGTGTAAATCTAGTACGATTGTTGGACACTGCAACTTTAAGTCAGGCAGATCAAATTGTTTAGTCAGCCATTTACAAGTGAAAAGCATTACCTACTTAATTGTGTATGCGGACTCATATACAAAGCAAAGCAGCTTTCTGTCATATAAAATAAGAAGTCTGTATTATGAGACCTTTGATGCAGCAGAGAACGGCACTGTCTCAGAGAAAAAGCAGGTCATTGTTAATGAATGTCTGTGAAGGGATGGAGTTAAAAAAAAAAAAAAAGTATAAATACCAAGAACAGTAACAAAATACCAAGCTTTGTGTGTGTGTTTTAAATAAATAGAAATATTACTATTTGAAATCATGTATATTCTACATTAAACTTGGAAAAATGACTTGAGGAAGCCAAAGAAAATATAAGTATCATGTAGCCTTTCAAATTTGCCTTTTATATACCAAGGTCAATAAAATAACCATGTGTATTGAAAGTTCTACTATTCACAAAGCGTACAGAATAATTTATAAAGGCGTGAGGCTGTTTGTCTGAAATCTTCGATACACCATCAATGCCAACTTTCATACGGCATTCACAAGAATGACCTCACCAGGATTAGCACGCTTAAACTTACCTGGGGTTTTGGAGGAGTGCCAAACCTCCAAAGATCTTTCTTTAGTTTCAACTCTTTATTTTTATAGGCTTTGTATGACAGTATACTTCGTCACTTATGTTCATAACTGTCAAATTATATTAAGTGTTTCATGTGTCATTTCTACAGAGGTCAAAGTATTATTACAACTAGCTCCAACTTCATATCATTAATGTTGGTTAAGACAGGAAGTAAGACAGCAAGAAAACAAAGAGAATATTCTTAGGAAACAATGATCATTTATATCGTGGTTCTGGCTTTCACTCGAAACAAAAGCGGTCGCTCATTTAAAACAGTCTTCTCGTGAGAATGTGAAACAATACACACTTCAGATCATTATGTTAAGCAGTAAGTGCTTATAATTGTCTGTGATCAGTTCAAGTTTGATACAGTCCAGGAAAATAATGAATATGCCTCTTAGTGTAAAAAGGGAATAAACAGTTGTTTCATTCACACCACATTGTTAATATCCTAAAAAAAAAAAAATACATTTTTGTGAGTTTGAATGAAGTATTTTGCCAAGTGTGCCTCATTCTTGACTTTTTTAGACTTTGCAATACTGTAACAATGGAAATATTTGCTAGCATAATTTTTTCTAATAGAATTATTGAATATTGATCCAACCAAAAAGTCTTTTTCATTTTCAAACTACATGATGCAACTAGATTATCCATTACAAATTTAAGAGTGCAGAATTTAAAAAAAACCCACAAAATTATGACAAATGTTTATGTTTTTCTAAATTCAGTGCTATTGAGTGTTTAATAGCTGGATGTATGCCACTGTATATCTATTGTATGAAAAGATCTACTCACTATAAGAATAAACAACAATTACAGTTTATTTTAGTATTTCTAAAAATGTGGTCTGGCAGAGACAAACAAATCTTCAAAATTTATGTTGAAAGGTAGAAAAATACCATTTCGGGGCAATTGCGGAACTGTACAGTACAGTAGTAAAAGCATTTAGCATGTGCAATTTAATTTGTGTGTGTATTAAACCTTTTTACCTAAAATACAACATGGACCTCAGTTGAAAGTTCCTTTCCCTATTTATAGACGTTTATAGGCATGTTGATTATGTATCAAATTCTAACTGAACAGCAGTTGTGCGGCCAATATTTTTCACATTGGAGAGTTATACAGGATAGAAGAAAGTGGAAAACAAAGTTAGAACCAGGAGATACAAGGTTACATTCGCCGAATGTCCTTCCCAATCTTCTATTAGGACTAACCTTCTGTTGCAACCCCATGATATCTAAGCTTAAATTCCATGCTGACATATGGCCCAAGTCACCCATAAATGATGTCTCATCCTAGTACTCCTCACTGTAACTGAGGGGAGGACAGTGGGAAAGATCTGATCCTGCACACCTTGGCTGAAAGCAGAGTATGCTAACTCAATATCCAGATGTTACAGCGGGTAGGGAACTGATACTAGGGTTTGCACTTAGGGTGTAATAAAGGGTATATAACATGAGTTGCCAACTAAAAAATGCTTTCATAAATCAAGGAGTCTTGTCCTGTGAGGAACACAGCAAGGCTCTGTTATATTATTTATGAGCACAAATGACACATTGCAGCTCTTGAAAAAAAGGGTACCTGTGCTTTCTATATATACATTTGGTTTCTTGTTTTCTTTTAGGAACTTGTCCTGTTTCATGTTGTAGAACGAGAAATGATTATGTCGTGTCTTATAATGAATGTCATCTCATGCAGTTTGTACAGCATTAACTTATAAATAACAAAAACAAACATGAAACATAAAGCATTCTTTTATCACTTCAGAATTGTGCTGTAGTATTCTAAGGATGGGATGAAATGTTTGCCAACTATAGGATAAGGTACTGGGATTTTTACAAATCTTTAACAGTGCGTGGTTGAGTTCTATAAAATAGGTTCAACATCACCAATAAATTAAACTATTAGAGTTCCATAATCCTATCATTTTGGGTAAACAAAACCAATTATGAAACATTATGAAAATGCTAATTGTATGGCTTTGAAATGTTAAAATTTGTGCACAAATAAGGAGATTTTAAGCTTTTCACAGTATTCATAAAAGTTAATAATAATAATAAATAATAATAATAATAATAATAATAATAATAATAATTGCCACCACTGGATTCATCAGTCATGATACCCTAAATATATGTATGGATCCTTCTTAAAAGAATGGATGTGTAAACCATGCATACACAATGTCATCCGAAGGGCGTAACAGTGGCTTTTTATGCACTGCAATGGAATAACAGTTGGGTTTGAGGGGGAAAAAAAAAAAAGGTATGACCACAAACTAAGGAAAGTGCCCAATGCATTTTAAGTATAAAAGTATGTGTTGCTAGAAAATGAACAGCGTAATGGCCGTGTCTTTACATTTTTATGGCTGCATGAAAAAAAAAAAGTTTAATCAGTCAGAATGAGATTTTCAAGAGTCTTGACCTCTAATCTAACTGAAATGGTTGTCTTTGGAAGAGGTTTACTTATTCATGAATAAAGAACTGGCTTGCTTTGATTTGACAAGTTAATAACATGTTACTTAAAATTAGAGATGTTGCATTCCAGAGGACCCAGAGACATTGTTCCTCACAGACCAAGATTCAAGACACCGTGACTTTCTAGGACTGCAGCCACATACTCTTCTCCTTTTACAGTAAATCTTGCCAAGGATGCTAGGATCCTAACAGCCATCACATGCAATTTCATATTTGCATTGCACATAAGAGACAACTATTTTATTTTAACTAATGTTCAGCTATGTTCTATTTTGCATGGCTAGGATGGTTAAGGCTGACATTTTGCGTAGAGTTTTGCACACATTCAGATGTCTAGACTAAATCCCTACTCGGGCATTTTTTTTTTTTTTTTTTTTTTTTTTAAAAAGACCAAGCCATTCAAAATGTAGTGGTGTGCCCTATTCTCAAGCCTGGATACATTAGTTTGTTAACCTCCTCCTCCTCACCTAAATTAAGCATTTTCACAGTTAACTTTATGGAAGATTTTCATCATGAAGCTAACGACAGTGATTTCATAACAGGTAACTGAGCTGCAGTATGAGAATGATTTATTTTCATGATTTTTCACAACAATAAAAATTCAAAAGTTGACAAACCATTTTTGAAGGATCAGCATTTATTGGAAGCATGAAAGTGCTACTTAATAGCCCAGGTTTCCTGTATAAAGTTATGTGGAAAATGTGGACCACTAACGTGCTTCCAGTGTTGTTTTACGTGTGGCTAAATCGGTCCTGGCTCTTTTTATACAATCAGAGTAGTCTCATCCATTTTATGACCCCTTTCTGTAGGATTATGCATGATCTTACTGAAAGAAGAATATCCTGTGTTTGGAAACTTTATGTATTCTCTTAAGCATGGTAGATCGAACAGCTAGGCCTCTGTTGAAAGGGAAATTAAGTGTGACATTTATTGTGCAGATTTCAATTCCTTATTCCAAAGATGCATTTCTTGTTAAACAGAAACCGTGCTGTACTATATTGCTACTTGTTTCACTTTAGCATGTTAGCTTTTTCTTTGCTCTTGCTTTCCCAGCCACTGGCCTTTGGGCAACAACCCTGTGTGGGAACCGATGCTCTAGACTTAAAATGCTCAGCCTAGTTAACTTGCTCGGAGAAATTATAAAATGCTACTTATTCCACCAATATCAACTGATGGGCATAAACTCCTTTCTATATATTCCCCATGTCTAGTGTAATGTAAATGATGTTCAGCCCTGCACACTAGGTTGGAGTTACAAATGAACAGATTTAGACCTGGCAAATTACTGTGATAAAAAGTTTTTCAACAGGAGCAAATCTGAATGTAGCTTTAAAAAGTAAAATGTTCTTTCCAGATGAAAGCAATATTACTGCAATGTTTATTTTCTGCATTTAATCATACTCCTGCTAATGCTCCAAGCTATAAAAATAAAAAAAATAAACAGAAATGTTGCCTTCATGAGATCAGATTAGAAAATCCTCCTGATATTTCACGCAAAAAATAAATACATCCTGAATTCAAGAAATGGCAGTGTAAATCCCCCAGAGGGCACACTGGCCATACCTATGGGAGTCTGAAGGAAGCAAATATTAAGACTGATGGAAACAAATATGAAGACATTTTTCTAAACAATTTCACAAGGCCCTGTGTAGATTACTTCTAGGGTTTCTGTTAGTTAAACGTGATTTAACTCACCCAAATGTTTTGAAAATTGTATTAGGTTGAAAATAGGACACAAGAATTAAATTGTGGGTTATCAAGTTACCCCATACACCTCTCCAATATACTGTTTCCTATCAGGCATACTGCTTGGACAGGATAACGTTTCTGGATGACCTTCCGCAATCACGTCATGCCTTTGTGTTGAGTTCTGTGCAAAACATCATTAAGAGGCAGTTATTAAAGTGAGGCAATGTAAAATCTGGAAAACTACATTCCCTGTTTCCATAATCTTCTTGAATATTTTATTCATTGTTCACTGCTAGATGCCGGTGAAACAGTGTTGTACAGTAAAAGCAAATGTGCAAGCTGAAACACACAGCTTCACACACCAAAACAAGTAAAACGTAACTTTTAACCTGACAAACAATTGCTACAGTATGTCACACTGCAGTTTGCAAAACGTGATTCAGAAACTCTCACTACAGGCCAGGAGAGTGCTTTGATGGACAAGTAAATGAAGGTTTCTATAAAGGCAGATGAGATGCTCATCAGACAAAGTTCCCCTCCATAGTCTGAGTAGACTTGTAGGAACAAAGTGTATTCCACCGGATTATGTAAGCAGCGGCAGCAGCAGGCTCTGTCCTTGGGCTGCAATACGGATCTGCACATCCAGATCCTGTGAAGAAGCACCTCACCTGGATGATAGGTGTTGACAGAGTTTAAATTGTAGTGCTGTTGTTCAGGCATACCCATCATTATGTAAATATTCTACTGTATATGCAACATCATTGATAACACAAAACAAAATTGATTAGAAAAGCCAAAAAATCAATATCCGGTGATAATTCTAAAGAGTATCCAGAAACATCAAAGGATTACCAGAAAGAAGGAATGAAAACTTCACAATGGATCCAAAGAGAACACCTGCCAATAACATCACTTTGTGAGGTAAAAAGGTTAAAGGAATTAGGGTGGGTTACCAACACAATGGATTACTGTACTAGACAGTGTGGAAGATTATCATTAAATGTGACATGATTTGTAAACAAGACCTTAGTTTCTGCTGAATGGATTGCTTTTGTTCACACAAATGTGCAAAAATGCCGTCAGTTATGTCTTCCTCAGCAGCAGATGGTCACCCTTTTTTTCTTTTTTAAAAAAATCCTACATTTACAGTTTTCCCTGAAAAGAATTACTGTTCCAAATAAGAAGTGGGATGAGTGTGTTAATATTGTATGAGTAAATGCAACCTGTCAAGAAACAGCAACATTTTACAATGCTGTGTATTTTAATTAATATATTAAATATCTAAAATGTCTTGCATTTTGGATTCAAAAGAATCAAGAAAGCATTTACCACACTGTTTATTATATTATAGTTCGACACATCATGGTAAAAATGTTGTCCCCAATCCTAAAACCAAATTCTGGATAATCTGGTAAAATTTGACATTTAAAACTCAAAAAACTAAAAAAAAAAAAAAAAAAGATGTAAACATGCTAAGACTTGTTTCTGCTATGTACTGGCATGCCAGAGCAAAACTTATATTCTGTTGAGAGTAGATGTAAATATTGTTTAATAAAAAATCTGTTTAAACTATTTGATTTCTATCAGTTAACCGTTTAACTGTAGTTACACCGTCACACTAAATACCCTTTAAATAAATAACCTTTTCCCACATATTTTGTCTCTGTCATGTGTTGCCATTTGTTTACCAAACATAAAACGCTTGAAATGACCACAGATAAACTGCAACTTTAACAAACTGTGCCCACAACTACTGAACTAAAACATCTTAGTTTAAAAAAAAAAATATATATATATATATATATATATATATATATATATATATATATATATATAAAATTTAAACCACTGTACAGATGAACAAAAATGTCATCTGTTATCATAGAGCAGCGGTTCTCAGACTTTGCTGCAATGTGAACCAGCACTGACATTCTACCGAGGTCAAACTTAGGTTTCAATCTATAGTTGGCAGTAATTATATGACTGCTTGGTATTTACTAGTCAACCTCCAAATCTATGTTACACGGCAAACCAACACAGAAAATTATGGAGTCTTTTGTACTTTACTCAAATTTTTACATGACCTTCAGCATTGATGCAAAAAACCACCGAGGACACGACCTCAGTGTCCTCATAGCTAGTTACGGCCATGACTGTGACCCCCTAGTTCTATCTAGCAATAAAAATGACTACTTTAGATTTTTTACAGCCAACAGTAAAAAAATAAATAAAAAAAATGTAAAAATGCTTCTAGGCTGCCACAGTTTACACGATCGTATCACAAAGACAGCTTCTTGATCCACCTTTCGATTATGTCAGTGAGAAAAAAAGACAAATATAACTCGTCCTTGGAGTAATCTGTTAACAATATTTAAGTGATCAAAACGATCTGCCAGGTAACCATGCAAAGCAAGCCATTTAGCACAAGCTTATTGTTTTTTTTTTTATTTTATTTATTTATTTTTTTTACTGCTGGATTGGGTCGTTGTTGTTGGCACTTCAATTGCTGCAGTGTCACTCGATTCCACTTCATTACTCCCGTTTCCAACACTTTTCTTCAGAAAACTGTCAATTGTTTGATATTTAAAGCAACGTTTGGAACTCCCTTCACAACAAAAATCAGAGACTACAGAAGTGCATCCTGCTGACATGGCAAGTTGGTTGCTAGGTAACCAGTTCAGAACTTTCAGACAAAGGCAGGTAGGGTGAGGGACTAATTGGGAGTACAATTGATAAAAAAAAGTGGCAATAATAATACATTAACGTACATACTTCTTAAACTAAAATGTTTCTATTTTTATTTTGCAGGTATTCAACACATAACTTTGTTTTGACCGTTCTGTCTTTACACTGCCTTTTCAATTTTGACGCCAGCTGCTGTGCTCCGCGTACGAACACCGGTAATCGACAGTTGACTAAATCACGCCTAGCCCGATGTCATGTGTTGCCAAATAAAAAAAAGTTACAGGTAGAGGACTTGCAGAGTTCAGAGGCAGTGCGTAAAGAGCACATGTTTTGTTGGATATTTAAAACACAAAATGCCGGACACATTTTATCAACTTATATTATACGTTAACTGTTATTTAAAACGTGTATTTATTTATCGCTTAACCATTTAACCTATTACATCCCTAGTCTCTACTGTTCGACCCGGTAGAAAATTGTTAAGTCTAACTCAATTACTGTTAACGTCTTACAGTGTATCCCATCTCCATATTGAAAAAAGGCAATGCATTAATATTAAACTTCTCACAGTACCGCTGTCGTGACAAATTACTTTGAGACATGTGCATGTGTGTTCTACCATCAAGTGTTGCTAGCGATATATTTTATATTGGATATTTTATATTGCTGATCGTAGTACGCTGGAGAATCAGTGCTCTTCTCTAGGAACAGCATGTCTAATCTATCTTTGCAAGTACACTATATGCAAGTATATGTTTTGTTTGGGTTTTTGTTTGATTCATTTATGCCTTTGCTTTAAATTTGTTTAATATTGTGCCGTGTTTGTGTGTGAGGCAAAGCGCCTCAGGAGTGGAGTTCCGGACTCTAATCCTGCTCTGTATGTGTGTGTGTGTGTGTGTGTGTCTGTGGAGTGGAGTTCTGGACTAAAACCCTGCTCTGTGTGCGTGTGTGTCTGTGGAGTGGAGTTCTGGACTAAAACCCTGCTCTGTGTGCGTGTGTGTCTGGGGAGTGGAGTTCTGGACTAAAACCCTGCTCTGTGTGCGTGTGTGTCTGTGGAGTGGAGTTCTGGACTAAAACCCTGCTCTGTGTGCGTGTGTGTGTGTGTGTGTGTCTGGGGAGTGGAGTTCTGGACTAAAACCCTGCTCTGTGTGCGTGTGTGTGTGTGTGTGTGTCTGGGGAGTGGAGTTCTGGACTCTAATCCAGCTCTCTGTTTCTACGGCCATGTGTAGTTTACATTTTTGGGACTGCACTCACTATGGGGAAAGCCCAGATGCACATGAACCATTATTATTCGGGTTCGGGTCAGATCCATGGTTATTATTACGAGTTTCACTTCAGTTTGGGTCGGGTAAAAACGATGCCGGTTCCCTTGTTATTTTGGACCTGTGAAGACCTCTAGTTGCAAGCTCCCTTAACAGCATTTAAGAACAGGACTAAACTGTATAAACATATTCTTTAAAATTACTCCCGAGTGAAAGCTTTGTGAAAAGTGCCCATGGTGACAAATGAGGACATTTTCACAGAAAATTAAAATCTTGATAGCACTCTTAATACTTCCTCTTAAAGCATGTTCAATTAACTAAAGCTGGGCAAAAACATTTTAGGAAAATAAAAATTCAATAAAAACAGGTAAATTTGGACCCATTTTTATTTTGGTTTGAATCATCAAAAACGATAAATCCACATGCACATTTGTGATTGAGCTACCTTCTGCATATTTGACTGAAATGCAAAAAAACAAAAACCAATAACAAAACAATGACTCCCTAAAAATAGGTTACGCACTTTAGGATTCCAAAGAACAAATGTTAGTAACAAAATATTCCAACTTAATATATTATTATGAGGGTCTAATGGAACATATTCCATAATGGGATAAACATTTACTAATGTCAATTCTTTTTTTTCCATTTTACTTCAGTCCAAAACGTTACAAGTTGATAAACCATTAGCATTTTAAACACCAACATGCTGTAAGGTGTCCAGTTTGTATAATTAACACTACTAAATAAATTAATACTTTGATATTACATTCCTTTCAACTAAAGTTTGTTGAACTAAAATAATTGTAATATGGATTTCCAAGTCCGTGAAGACCAAAGTATTTTCAAGAACACAGGGAATGTCTTCTATGAAGGGTTTCAGATGATGAATAAAACCATGAAAGAATTACCAGCAGACTTTTTTTGTAGTCTAGAAAGAATAAAAGACAAAGGGGCCTGTTTTAATGTCAAAAACAGTGGTAAATCTTAACATGATCTTTAAAACACTTAAATCCAGTACTATAAATCACAAGAATAAAACAAATTATAAAGTCTACCAATTTAATAATTTAAACACAGCTGATTGGTGATGCTGGCCAACTGTTATAAATGTAGATCCAATATAAAAATCATGCAACCTGCATGCTCAGTGACCCCTAATGGTGGCTGGAGGTGGCAGATTAGTACAGTATAGATTGGCAAACTAGTCTGACTGTTATGTGGTGGTAGTCTGGTCTCATGGGCAGCAGTGTGGAGTAGTGGTTAGGGCTCTAGACTCTTGACCGGAGGGTCGTGGGTTCAATCCCAGGTGGGGGACACTGCTGCTATACCCTTGAGCAAGGTACTTTACCTAGATTGCTCCAGTAAAGACCCAACTGTATAAATGGGTATTTGTATGTAAAAATAATGTGATATCTTGTAACAATTGTAAGTTGCCCTGATAGATTATTAATATATATATATATATATATATATATATATATATATATATATATATATATATATATATATATATATATATATTTATGCTGAAAAGTCACCTTCAAACAGTACCACCATTTCCGGTTTCTTCAGCCATCTCCAATCAACAGGCTAGAAATGTCATCCCATTTCTGTGGTAGGCACTCTGTCAAAGAGAGGAAGAGGGAGGGGAAGAAAAATCTGCAATGAATTATCACTTCAGCTCCAGAGAGGCAGGCCGCTTTTCCGGTTTTGTAGACAAAGCTGGCTGGAATGTAATATTTTGTTTTAATTTGAACATTTCTGGCGGTAGACGTATAAACGACCACTTTGTCTATTAAAAAAATCTTCATTGTGGTTAACAAGTGGTTTGTAGTACTATTTCAGGAAAACAGTAGACACTTAAGTATGTGGATGCAACATTTTAATTATTTGTACTACACATGTCTGCAGAGGGGAGCATTACTGTCTGTTGTAAATTCAGTCAAAATTCTGTTGTCACATTGGATAAAATAATAATATGAAAAAGTCTTTAACGCTCCAAACAGTTTTATTACACTGAAGTGATGTGTACTTCTGATAATTACGAAAGAGATCAGACTTTCTTTTTTGCTTACAGGGCTTAATTCATAATAACAATGATGTGTGGTGTGTTGGTCTATTACAGGAGAGGTAATGACAGCCTACAGTGTCACATTTTAACCACGTTACTTTTGTATCCAGTTATTATCTGGCTGGGAGAAGAACTGACCTTTGCTCAGTCGGTGTGGCTATGTTCCAGACAATTAAGTACAACCATTTCTGAGTGCATGTAAACAAAACCACTGGGTTCATTAATATACCTACTTTTATCCCCTGTGCCGCAGTATGGGTAACCCCAACCCAAAGGAGAAAAAAAGGCAACTGAAGCTGTCTAATTTGGTTAGAAACACTTAATGACCAAAAATTGCTAGTGTATTGCAGGATTATCCAGGATAACATGATTACAACAACAAAAATAATAACAGAAGTCTGCATAATATATCTAATTCTGTCGAGGATTTTTATGACATATAGAAATACATATCACAGTTTACGCAGCATTGCTTGAGTTAGGTTTAATGAACAGTCACATTGCTTCCAATTGGCCTTTAAAACACTGAATGTGCAAGTTACCTGCCTTTGATAGGTACTCAGTTGTAAAGGTGAGGGAAGGACAACTTTTCTTGTGATTGCAATCAACACATTAATAAAAAGGTGTGTTTTTATTTAATACCTACCGACAAATACTTCTTAAAGGTAATTTCTCTGAATGTAACACAATTTTTGTTCCTGGGTAGTAAGTGTTATTTCCTAATTGCTTATGCCTCAAAAGTATAGAAAATGGCTATTATTCCCCACAAACTTTGCTTTTGTGACCAGGACAGTGATATTTTGAAATTTACCTATTTCCAATGAGAAAACGGGCGAATTTGTGTCTTTTCGTTCACATAAAGTCAGAAAAAAACAACATATGAATCCAAATTAACATGTATTTATACTAAAGTAATACAAAAATGACTACATAAGATTTAGAAGTGAGTAGTTTTTCGAGATTTACGATTATACTGTAAATCACTTTCACGAAATCAGCCCCCAAATGTAGTCTCCCATCATGTTCTCGTTATACTGTCCTTGGTAGGGGCGTTCAAAGTCCAGTATATCCTGGTGGAAGCGCTCGCCTTGCTCCTCCGAGTACGCTCCCATGTTCTCCTTGAATTTATCAAGATGAGCATCAAGGATATGGACTTTGAGGGACATCCTACAGCCCATTGTGCCGTAGTTCTTCACCAGAGTCTCAACCAGCTCCACATAGTTTTCTGCCTTGTGATTGCCCAGGAAGCCCCGAACCACTGCGACAAAGCTGTTCCAAGCCGCTTTCTCCTTACTAGTGAGCTTCTTGGGGAATTCATTGCACTCCAGGATCTTCTTTATCTGTGGTCCGACGAAGACACCGGCTTTGACCTTTGCCTCAGACAGCTTAGGGAAGAAGTCTTGAAGGTACTTGAAGGCTGCTGACTCCTTATCTAGAGCTCTGACAAATTGTTTCATAAGGCCCAATTTGATGTGCAGTGGTGGCATCAGCACCTTCCGGGGGTCCACCAGTGGCTCCCACTTGACGTTGTTCCTCCCCACAGAGAACTCGGTCCGCTGTGGCCAGTCCCGCCTGAAGAAAGTGCGCCTTGGTGTCCCTGCTGTCCCAAAGGCAAAGATAGCAGGGAAACCTGGTAAAACTGCCTTGGAGACCCATCAGGAATGCCACCATTTTGAAGTCTCAAAATGCGTCTGCCGGATGCTTGCAGCCTCTTGATGCCATCTCAGAAAAATGTAGATATGTATCCACTTAGGCAGCTGGAACTAAACTGAACTGGTGGGATTAAGGCCCCTGTATTTATACTACTATTTATATTACTGGAAAGTTCTAGAAGTTACTCCAAATTTACTCAGCACTGAATCTATCTGGAATGTTCTGGAAAATAAGTAAATTTCAAAATATCACTGTCCTGGTTACAAAAGCAAAGTTTGTGGGGAATAATAGCCATTTTCTATACTTTTGAGGCATAAGCAATTAGGAAATAACACTTACTACCCAGGAACCAAAAAAAAATAATAAAATGTGTTACACGGTGGTATCAGCACACCCCTAATGGTGCCATAACAGACAGAAATTGTTGAAATAGCAGTGTTTTTAGCAATTGGAGTGGAAGTGTTGATAATAACATTGGCAAGCAGAATAAAAAATATTTTATTTTTTAAGAATTTATTTTTTAATTCATTTTAAAAATTGATGGGTGTTTACTCAAGAGCCTCTGTTTTCTAAGGGCCATCAGTCTCACTGCCTAACATCGCACGAAGGGAAATTGGCAGTGAATTAATTCACTAAATTTATCTCGCTTGTTTTCTAAAGAGTACATTATTCTGCTCTTCCACACACTTCTCTCTTCTGCAAATAAAACTTTTAAATCTGCAGGACACTGTGGTGTTTTTGTATCGACAGTGTTTTGTTGTGTTTATGTACTGGTGGCACAGTTTGTTTTTAAAAACTGAAGTTAGCCTTTTTATCTAGCGTCACCAGCGTGTGTAATAAACATGGAAAAACACCAAAGTATATAGGAAAAGAGGAAAAGCTACAGTCTGTGCATTGTTATAGATCATATACAGTACCTTTATCTATTTAAATAGTTTTCCTTAAGTTTGTACACATCATGTTCACCCAGTATACACATGGCGGTGATTTTCAGGTCAGTGGTAAAATATTTTAAAATTCACAGAGGCCCTGGATTTTATAGTTAACATTAAAAAATGTCCAGATGTATTAAATTTACCATATTACAGTTGGGACTTACGCCCTTTCTACTGAAAGCACACATTTCTCTCTCAAATAAAAACAGAATAATTGACCTTACCCCCTAATAAAAATGTTATACTCTTAGAAAATATAAAACCAAGTCATTTTTAACAGGAAAATAAGTCATTTTGACTTGGTCTGATGTAGCCTGGTATGCAAACAAACATTCCCATCTTCTCTAAGCGGAAAATACACGAGACAGACAGAAATGAAACTGGCCACCGAAAAGTCCTTTGAGACTTGTCAGAGACTAAATGGTGTATAGAAAGCACACAAAACCCTCACCTGCTGTCAGGCGCACCCCCAGAAATTTTTCACATGGTACGCACAACTGAACCACACTAACATGCCATCTCATGCCGATAACTCCTCTGCATCAACATAGTGGTTCAGCCTATCAGAGTGCTGCATGTTTGTTATTATTTCCCGAGTTTCCCTTTCTAAAAATGAATAAACGCAGCGCTCTGCCATTGAGAACAGCAACTACTGTGACAGTCAAATAGTCCACAACAACAGTAAAAGCTACAAATAAACCTATTTGAAATACAGACTTAAACTAGGGGGAAAACTACTGTGAAAATCGTGGAAATTGTCTTTAGAATTCACGGCAATGTCACGGGTAAAGTATTGTATTTCGCGGAATGTGCATGGAACGATGCAACCCTGGTTCCCTGAAAGAGGAAATAATCAAGTATGGGTTATCGCCGTCAGGCGGTAGGGATTGGCTGAGCTTTATAGCAAAGCTGCTGATAGGCCTCTGCGCGAGCTGACGTGTAAGCCCGCCCCCTTGGAAGCTTACAATACGCAGAGCGCAGAGATCCTCTTTTGCTCATCTTCCTGAAGGCTTCCGGAGTGACCTCGCAGCTTGATGGTTATTTTCTCTTTTCAGGGAATCGGGGTTGCATCCGCAACCTATCGTTCCCTTTCAATTCGAAAATATCAAGTATGGGAGTGTACCCAAGCCGTCGCGACGGAGGATTCTCGGCAGTAGGACAGACTTACGTCATAACTCAACTGCATGGGCAATCCATCTACGCATATGCGGAGCAGCGCCTCAGCTCGCAATGACACCTTTCCTAAGGTGGAATAGTAAACACCATATTGTCAAACTACTCTATATGTCTGCATCTTGAGGCGTCATAAGAACATAAGAAAGTTTACAAGCGAGAGGAGGCCATTCAGCCCATCTTGCTCGTTTGGTTGTTAGTAGCTTATTGATCCCAGAATCTCATCAAGCAGCTTCTTGAAGGATCCCAGGATGTCAGCTTCAACAACATTACTAGGGAGTTGGTTCCATACCCTCACAATTCTCTGTGTAAAAAAGTACCTCCTATTTTCTGTTCTGAATGCCCCTTTATCTAATCTCCATTTGTGAACCATGGTCCTTGTTTCTTTTTTCAGGTCAAAAAAGTCCCCTGGGTCGACATTGTCTATAACAGTTGCCACAACTGGAGCTGTGGGAGACTGCAGGGGTGGGTTGAAAGCTGCCTGGATGTTTCAGGGCTGCTTTGGCTGTGCTCGCTCACGAGGGGCCTGACCGGAGCCACAAGGGCGTGGTCTACTGCCTCCTCTAGGAAGCCACCCTCCGCGCTGCGGCCTTACAAAGGTAGGCTGCCCGTGTGCTGCCATACTTCCGGGAGAAGTCTTAGTACCCCCTGGACGTGCTTAGTGTTGTGGTGGTGTCCTACGCCACTGTTGTTCTTGTGGGTGTTTGGGCTGAAAAGGCTTATGTGGCCACATTTTCGCCATCTGCTGCGATACCTCCCAGGCCTTACAGCGTTGCAGCGTCTCCTCTACCGCTGGGCCAAACATGTGCCCCGGTGTAATGGGAGCATCTAACAAAAGGGGCTTTGTGGCCACCACCAGGGACGCAATACTTCTGCCCTGCGCCCGCACATTTAGCTGGGCTAGCTTTACCAAGAGTTGGGCAACTAGCCCCAACTCAGTCCTAAGAGACACCGAAGGGTACTCTGGGAGGTCTTTTATAAGCACCGCCTGATAAACTGATAGGAGGCTGGCCACATTGGACAGCCTAAGGTGCACCTCAGTGATCCTGCATTGCTTGTTAGGGCACGCAGGATCCTTTGTCAGTCCTGAAAATGTCGGTGTCTTCACCAAGGCTGCGAAGGCTGCGTCAACTGGCGGAAAGTAAGGCCAGCTTTGCTCGCTTGCTGCACGGCAAAAACGGAAGCCTTCCGTGAAGTTGCATGGGAAGAAGCCGGAGTCCCCCATGTGGACTGCACCCCCTTAATAAAATCGGGGAATGCCGGAAGCATCCTGGGCTACTGCAACCGTGAAGGTGACTCAAAAAGAGACCGCCGAGGTTGTTCTATGGCTGGCCATTCGATCCCCAGATGATGAGTTGCTCACTCCACCAGTGACCATAGGGGGTCATTGGTGTCCAACACCTCCAACTCGGACTCTTGCTCTGAGTGATGAGAGACTAACTCCGCCTCTATGCTGTCCTCTTCAAGAAGAGGCGCCCATTTTGATGCATCCCTCGAGATGGCATCCACATCCCACACCCCTTGGGGTTGTTGCACGACCGGGACGGACAGAGGCTGTGGAGGAACCATCGGCTGGTTGGCAATTGACCCGTCCAGTTCATCCGTGGCTCGTGGCACCCTATTAGCCAGAGACATGAGCAGCGATTGCTGGCCCATCATGACATCCATAAATTGGGACATCTTAGAGGCGAGTTCTGAGACGCTGGACTTTTCTCTGTAGCGCCTGTCTTGACGAGGGGAATGAGAGCGTCCCCTTCGGCGAGGTGACCCGGAACAGGATCTTGAGGTCCGACAGGGGCGTTCCCTGCGAGGGGAGGGACCTCACGACTGCATGGACGGGCTACGGGAACGTTGCCAAGCTTGTCTGGTGTCCGGAGACCTTTGGCCAGCCGTAAGCTGGGAAGACGGACTCCTGGACAGCCGTAGCTTCACTGGCGGAGTTGCCGAAGACGACGACGGGGCAGATAGGGTGTGGGAAGACCCTGAGGAGGGGGAGTGACCCCCAACCGCTTTCCTTGCCCTCTGGTGGAGAGTGTGCATTTGAAAATTCGTGCACAATGCACAGAACGTCCTGTCCGCTAAGGCAGAAGCAGCATGGTCTGGACCCAGGCACGCCACGCTGTCTTCATGTGGGTCGTTTGCCGGCAATTTTGCCTGGCAGGTGACAGAGCGGTGTAACCCGGACATGTTCATGACACCCCGCTTGCCAAAGCATCGCGTGTCGATAATGTGCTGTTCAAAGCGCTAACACCACGCGCTGAAGCGTCGAGCGTTGAAGCGCTGCACACCGAGCCCCGAAGCGCCGAGGGTGCGTGTACCGAGTGCCGAGGCATCAGGCACCGAGCGTCGAGCACGAAGTGTCGAGCGTCGAGGGTGTGTGCACCGAGTGCCGAGGGTGTGTGCGCCGAGGGTACATGCGCCGAGGGTACGTGCACCGAGCATCGACCACCGAGAGGCGCTGCAGCAGCACTGTAACTAGTGCGAAACGATTGCTGTTAAAGTGGGCTACAGCCCTACAGCTACCGCGCGGCAGTGATGTTTACAAGCCGCAGGTGGTATTTATTGGAGTGACTGCAGCAGCAGACTCCACACTGGGTCTAGCTGCAGGCGAGACCGAGGCTGCAAAAAATTACGCGGCCTAAGGCCAAGCACACAACGCGTTCTCTAAACTCTATACTATTACATAAGGGAGAGAACAAAGGGAGAGAACAAATACAAAAACCCCCATATATATGTGACACAAATGTGTTCACGTAGTTTGGGACCTGGCTAAGCTGTCTGTATTGTAGTGCAGACAAATGTGATCCAGACCGTAATTGCAAGTATTAAGTTCCTTTAATAGTACCAAAATTAAATAAACAAAACACACAGAAGTTCTTCACAAATAATAACTACTACAGTGAACACAGTACAGTATTTTCTTCATGGATGGACTGTTTCTGGAGGCGACCCTTTGCACCAGAACTCAAGTAAGTACTTGGTGGTTCTCTTCCAATTTCCCTTTTCCTGTTGTTTTTTTGCTGTGTCCCCTTTCCTTTCTTTCCAAATGCTGTGGAGCTCCAGCAGATGGCGCTGTGGAGTCAGGTCC
Source organism: Acipenser ruthenus (assembly GCF_902713425.1). NCBI lineage: Eukaryota > Metazoa > Chordata > Actinopteri > Acipenseriformes > Acipenseridae > Acipenser > Acipenser ruthenus. The sequence continues at coordinate 19,159,454 of NC_081193.1, forward strand.
CTCTGGCTTCACTACATCCAGGTTTGTACTTACTATTGCCCAGTGGTCCTTTGCAGAACTGCACAGCCCAGCCAACCTTTTGTGAAGGTATAAACAAACTACTCTTCAAGTTAAATAATTTATTAACTGTACTATAACTACAGTCAGAGTACTGTTCATAAATCTATATTATATTTTTCCTTACAGGGTTCCTCTCTTTATGGAAATCAATCCCGTTGTGGATAGCCCCACTTAAAATGCCCCGTATATTGTGAGCTTTGAGTTACCGTCCCGTTACCCTGTTGGCTTCAGCAAGGGTTTCTTAAAAATAAGCACCAGTCCCGTACCACAACACATCCAGGAACGAAACACAACACGTCGTACTCACTGTGACTGCGTCCGTGTTGTATGCGTTGTTCCATCGTGTTGGTCCTCTGTCGGGAAGTATTTGTAATCCTCGGTGATCCTCTGTTCTATGTATCAGACATGAGCCGAGTGCAGCGTCTTGCTCTCGTCTGGTATTAAACGTGCGCTCCTTACGCGCACCTCTTCGACAAGTTGTAATTTCAAACCGAGTGGAACATCCCGGTTTTATTTGATATTTTATTTATAATCCTTATTGCTCACCACTTTGTCAGGTTGAAAACTCGAACTGAGTGCAGCGTCCCGTTCTCGTTTGATATTCTGTTTGTAATCCTTAATGCTCACCACTCTGTAATATAGCAGACTCGAGCCAAGTGCAGCGTCACCTTCTCGTCTGCTGTTTTAATTTCATCCGTAATATCCCTCGCACCTGTTCTCTCCTCCCCCTCTCTCCTACCTAGCAGCCTTTTAAAGTCACCGCCGTTCCCCGTCATGCAGTGCCTGGTTTCCTGGTGTTCGTTGGGAAATGTAGTTTCTGGTCCTTCTATGGAGGTATTTAATCCCTTAAAAACCTCACTCCCATCACAATATATATATATATACACATATACACACACACACACACACACACACATACATACATACATACATACACACAACAATATTATACAAATATAGAATACAAATACTAATATGTAAGGAAGACGGGCGGCGAAGAGGCCAACGCGGACAGAACGCAATGCCGAAGCAAAGCGTGAGTGAAAAATAATATATATATAAAATATATATATTAAATGCTCTGCACAGCAAACACTAAAATCAACCCCGAGAAGGGGCGATAGCCAGCTTCTCAAGCTTAAAAGCTAACGAGTACATTCAGTGAAATAAATTTGTGAAACGGTGTTGTAATTAACAGCCTGTAAAGTTTATCTGCAAGGACAGCTTTCCGTTCTAGTACATCAGATGCATGTTCACCATGTAGGTCTTGCAAAACAAGTACAATGTGTAAACCATACTGATCTTGGGCATCAGTCGAATCGTCAGTGACCAGTGACAAGCAACCAGACTGTTTTACAATTCCATAATCTGCTTGTGATACTCTGCAACTTTAGGTAAATATTCACGTCTCAGCTGGACTGATGAAGGAATCACTCCACCATTTGCTACACGCAGTCTGAAGAATTTACGTAACTTTTGGTTGTCTAATTTTTCAAGGGGGATATTTCCGCAAATGCCTCTGTCAAGTCAAAATTGAATGTGTTTTGTGCTTCACGGTTTTCAGTGGACTTTTTGAACATGGAAGTCACTGTTTTTCCATGATTTCCATGCAGCCCATGAAATTTACACAGGGCCTTACTCATAAATCTTTTATGCTGGTTCCAATTCTAATAATTTTACTCTCACAATCACTACAACTAACATTACTCATCCCCTAAGCATGGCGTATAAACATAAACCTTTTTTTGTTATACGAGACAACACAGGCAGTTCAACGAATAAAACATCAATAATAATAATAACAACAATAATAATATATAAGGAATAAACTCTCGTGGCAAGATAAATGACGTGACCGATGGTGGAGGATCAATGTCACCAGAAACCCGAGATACAATTACAGGCTATTTACTGCACACTTTGGTGTACTTTATTATAATTAGTTGTAGCCATTTACAATAGCTTGAAAAAGTAGCACACATGACCATTTCCCTTCCCTTGTTTTTTGTAATGCTTTTGTTTTGCCACTAAACTTTGGTTTTGTGAAGTCCATATGGTTACCATAGTAAAACTTTTATATTTATGTTGTGTTAAATACCTGTCTTTGACTCCTAGTATACCATAATGTTGTTGAGTTGCTCTAGTGGTACATGATAAACTTTCCTATTTTCTCCATTTTCTTCCAGGTACGCTTTTACTAAAAGTTTTAGTAAATGTATATCACTCAATGTCTTTTATCTTGTGGCAGCATTGCCCTGATTTTCAACAAACATATCTCTGTTTTCATGAGTAACATTTTGAAATCTGGTCTTCATTTTCATTAACTGACAGTTTGTGTGCTGTTGTGAAATCAGTTTGGGTCTGGGGTAACTTACCCTCTAATTTTAACAGTGAGACAGTAAAATGTATTTTCAGGGGGTAAAATTCAACCTTATAAACAGTTTGTTTAATATTATATGTACAAGTTAATTACATTAATTAATGTATCAGTTAATTACAAAGTTCCTAAATCATAAGTCATATTATGTTAAAAAGGTGACCCTAAAGAATCTGTTAGTAATGTTTAATTTACAATGTACAATGCTTGTGAGTAAAAAGACTGTATTACAGGGCCTGGTCACTTATATTTAAAACAAAATACAGTTTTAATAAATCATTTTCTAAACCATAAGCATTTTCAAGAAAGCACAAATTGTGAGCCTATAAATATTTTTGAGGCCTAATAAAAACAATTGTTTATTGTTTGTATTATTGAGTTATAATAATCTGACAAATCTACATGACAGTTGGTGATTTCCTCAGTCTCATGGTATATATTTTCATTCTTGCTTATATCTTGCTGTTTTTTAACGCTCACTAGCTTCCTTCTGTTGCAGACCATGTACCACAGAGAAAAGAAAAGACACAACTTGAGTTACATTTTTATTTATATTCAGTTAAATAAGTAGTTAAAAAAAAAAAAACCCTGCTTACATGATAATTGTTGTATCGTGGGCTCACAACTATCGTATCGTGGAAATGTATTATTGTTTCATCCCTACTCTAGACCTTCTGATTACTGTGCAGATCCATATACTGCAGTGTCACTCGCTGACAGAGGGAGCAAACATCAAGGTTTTAAAAAGGAATACAAACAGAAATCAAGGGAAAAAAGCTGAATGACATTGATTAACAAACAAATACATTATATGCATATCCTGTTTGTGTGACAATGATTTACATTGTTCCTTTTATTGTATTTAAGTTCTTCATTTTATTTAGCTCTCAATTATTAAAAAAAAAGTCAAACCAGAGGCTGCAGTGTTGGCCCGGTGTGCCATGTGGAACATTTAGTTTTAAAGTAATATTTTTCATAGATTTTTAAAAATGTTATTAATTTTTTTAATATTTTTTTTTTTCAATTTTTCATACATTTTGAAAATATAAATTAAGCAAGTGAGACAAGACCCAGACAGCGGAAGGATTTATTTAACATTAGTGAGGGGAACCCTGCCCTTTAAACAAGAGACATTCCTGGAACATTAACTGGCTGGCAAACTGGAAAAAAACAGGACAGGCTATAATATTAACTTTCATTCCTGGGACCTATAAAACAAAGAGATTCCCTCATTTTAAACATGAAATATTCCCTCTTTTTCCCTTACCACAACATTCCATTATGTGTTTATCTTCAGCTTTTTATATATATAAAAAGCCAACTTCCCATACCTTTGTCAAGGGAAAGTTTATTTGAAAACAAACAGTGGAGGTAGGCTTTTGATGCCATGGTAACTATACTCACTTATTTCTATTTAAATCTATTAATGTATTTGTGATCTAATTTACTACATAGTTAATGTAACAATTTATTTTTATATATATTTTTAAACAATTTTACCCTGTTTTTTTTTTTTCATCAAATATGAAATGGCTAATTTGAGTGAAGCCTCACCACTTCAACCCTCTTACCGATGAGGTATGAAGATCAATGGGCAACTGCTGTTTTTCATTTACCAAACCTAAGCAACGAGTTTTGCTTGGATGCTCTTCTTGGCCTGAACATTTGACTGTACAATGTCTTAAGCATTATTTAATTTGCTTTCTGACGGCACTTAAATAATAATTATTTTTCTGTGTGACTATGAACTGACTGTGGAATTAATCAAATTAAACTAAGTAAAGATGAGTGGAACAGCTAGAATTGTGAACCAGGCTCGCATTAGAAGTCAATCTGTATTTCACAAGGACAAACAGGTTGCAACCTTGCAGTTGGCAATTCCTAAAGCTGCAGAAGCACATACAGTTCATATATGAAGAGATTTAATATGGATCAGTTTCAATGCATACTCTTTAATGCACTACTAATGAAGTTCTGAACATCATAACCATTTACTAAATCAAGATGGCATTTTTTTCCCCCCTTGTAACTAACACACAGCTGCACTGTACAACCCAGCTATGTTTTCTATATTTGTCTTGACATGATTTAAATGGATCTCTTTGTTCTAAATATAAAAATACACACCACTGTACATCCAACTAAGAACCAAGAAAAATAAGTACAGAACTCCTTCCATATAAAAACAATTTATTTATGAAGTCACCACATCAATTAGCTGAAAATCAAATGTTTGGTTTAGAACTGTAATAAAACCACAGGTAATCATCAAATAAAATTATTCCCATCTTTTCCAAAATCCCATTTGACTGAATTTTATTTAAAAACTAATAAACTGGACCTGGAATGGTCAGCTGTGGAAAGAAAAACTTGAAAACCCAAAAGAGCATAAAAACACAAAATACCTTTCTGAAGTAAAGAAATAAACCACCCTGTACACAGATTGCAGATCTAACTTTGTTTTGGCAAGAAGTTTATCTTTGATTTAACAAATTTAGCATTCACAGGAAATCCTGAATGCGCAGAACAACATGCTTTCGAAGCTTCAAGTAGTTTCCTATACATATTACACATACAAAGATAGACCTCTTAATTGAAAATGGGTTGCAATCCAAATTCAACTTGGTAAGTTTATAATATACGGATGTAACTAGGGAATAATAATGCAATATCTGAAGGAACAGTTCCTTCCTGAGCAAAATGTGTTTTAATTTATAATTTAGACACAAGTAGCATTAACAGCTCTGAGACTGGAAAGAATTTCAAAGTCTACCCTCTCCCCTCCCCCAGAATGAACAAGTTATACTCCGAGACTGGAAAAGAAAACAAATTATTATCATATGTGGCCCCCTTCCTTTGAGGAAACAAAAATTATACAGAATGCATTCTCTTTAAATGCATTGTACATCTGTTGATATAAAAGTACTTTTAAGTTGTTGATTAACTGACTTAAAATATTGAAGATTCTGGGTTGATTTCTCAAAGGTAGTCTCGTCTAATCTTTATGTAAGCTGCTTACAATTGTCTACCTGGAAGCTTTTTTTTGTCTTGCCCAAACAGACTTGTCTAATGTAATTCCATGCAGTTCCCTTTCAAGTACGAAATGCAACCATTACCAAATGAGTATTTACCTAAAGACCCGAATCCTGAAAATGATATACCAAAAGTGCTCACTGTGACGCAGTCGTGACTCTGCCCCCGAGGTAGCAAAAGGACTCTTTAAGACTGACCTGAGAGCGCCTTGTTCAGATAAGTACTTTGTTGCTTCTATCGGTATATATTTCTGTTTTCTTGTGTTTTACACAAATGATGTGATATTTAAAATGAAATCACTGTAATATTTTTCTATTATGATTTTCTATTGTGTGCACTACAGCATGTTGCTAGTTATCCTGTGGAAGAAGAAGAAATCCAGTGGCAGCCCCTGCAAGGATGCCAGCCACTTCACCTGCATCAGCCCACACCTGATCCAGCTGCTACTTCACCTGAGGCATGCCCTTGGAGGAATTAGAAGCTTTCACTGCACTAGTATATGCCCGTGGAGCATTTGGTGCCAGAAGACTAGGTTACTGTTGATAGCTGTGCCAAATGCGCAAAGACAGTCTGCGGTAAGTGCACTGCATATTTTGAAAAGCGCAGGATAGGAGGCTGTCTGGGAAGGCGTGAGCTGGCTCTTCGCCATAAGGCCCAACCGTTGAGACTGGGCACAAATTAGCCAGCTGTCCAGATAATTGAGCACTCTGATGCCTTTGAGTCTCAATGGGGCCAAGATAGCTTCCATGCACTTTGAGAAGACACGTGGAGCTGGGGAGAGGCCAAATGGCAAGACACGTAACTCATACGCTGTTCCCTGATAGGCGAACCGCAGGTACTTCCTGTGCGTTGGTTTTATGGGGATGTGGAAATAGGCATCTTTGAGGTCCACTGTGATGAACTAGTCACCTGGCCTGATTCACTGCAACAGCTGTTGCATTGTCAAAATTTTGAACCGCCTTCGGCAAAGATACAGGTTGACCTGTCTGAGGTTGAGGATTGGTTTGAGGCCACCATCCCGCTTTGGCACTAGGAAGTACTTGGAGTAGAACCCCTCCTCCAACTGGAGAGGGTCTAGCATGTGAATAGCCCATTTTTGCAGCAGAGCTGCTACCTCCTGAGACACCACAGTAACATCTTGTGTCGTCATCATGTCCAAAAGTGAGGGGGATCGTGCTTGAACTGCAGCGAATAGCCGGTCTGAATGGTAGTAAGCACCCAGATGTCTGTGGTGCACTGACGCCAATAGACCAGATGGCTCCCTCAGAAGGGGCCCTGGGCCTGTTGCAGCAAAATCTTAAGGCTGCTGCTTTGCCTATTATTATTATTATTATTCATTTCTTAGCAGACGCCCTTATCCAGGGCGACTTACAATTGTTACAAGATATCACATTATACATTATTTCACATTATACAGTTATCACATTATTTTTACATACAATTGCCCATTTATACAGTTGGGTTTTTACTGGAGCAATCTAGGTAAAGTACCTTGCTCAAGGGTACAACAGCAGTGTCCCCCACTGGGGATTGAACCCACAACCCTCCGGTCAAGAGTCCAGAGCCCTAACCACTACTCCACACTGCTGCCCTATGGCTTGGCCTGGGGCTTCTGTCTCTGCGCAGGGTAGTGGAACCTATTATAGTGAACCCGAACATTGCCTTTGACAGTGGGCGCAGCCGTCTGTGCCGATCTTTGAGGATGCAGGGGCCTAGAGCACCATTTTGCTGCTGGTTTACGTACTGGAGGTAGTCGCTTGGGGAGCAGACGAATCAGCTCCTTGGTGGATTCATACGCATGGCGAGGGCGCTGAAACATCTAAACCACCGCGGGACCGAACGTATGCCCTGGAGTGATCGGGGAGTCCAACAGTGGTGCTTTATCCCAGTCAGGCACAAGTGCCTAGGAAAGCCAAAGCGGTTTCCAGCGCAGCCATGTTTCTGCATACAGCCTGTCCATTGAGTTTGGAGACACAGAGCACGTTTTTGTTCATGAGGCGCAGCTCATCCAGCTGTTGCTGTGAGGACCTGTGGTTCTCAGCGAGGGACCGTGGCAAATGCGACTGGCAGGCTACCAGGATACTATCATGTTTCGGTGATTTTAGGTATTGTTCTGTACGGGTCCACCGGTTCACAGTCACCGTGGGTGGCAATGTACAGGGATGCCCAACTGTAAAAGTCACTGACCAAACCACTCAGTCAGTACCAACACAAGATTGAGGGAAGCCTATATATATATCTATATATATTGATATCTATATCTTTCATAAGTGAAACATGTCACCTGTTCTACACTGTGCAGCAGTTCATTAAGATGGTCCAAGATTATCAATTACAACAGTTCAGGCTGTGTGGTCCAGTGGTTAATGAAAAGGGCTTGTAACCAGGAGATCCCCGGTTCAAATCCCACCTCAGCCACTGACTCATTGTGTGACCATGAGCAAGTCACTTAACCTCCTTGTGCTCCGTCTTTCGGTTGAGACGTAATTGTAAGTGACTCTGCATCTGATGCATAGTTCACACACCCTAGTCTCTGTAAGTCTCCTTGTATAAAGGCGTCTGCTAAATAAACAAATAATGAACAAACGCCAACAAAATATGACATGCAGCCCCAGTAGTGGGAAAACAGGAATCATCACAAAGCAAGCTGGTGTTATGAAGATCCCGAGCAGCTTCTTAGACTGATCTGCAGGGAGGTGGGGAGGCTTCATCAGTGAGGTCTGTGTGTCTCCCAACCGTTAAGCTACACTTAGACCCTGGACCAACACAAGGTTTAGCTGTTCCTGTCCACAGTTATGCGTGTGGCTGGTTATAAGCTGTTTCGACAGAGTCCAACAAAAATTTGTCAGCCCTTGAAACAGGGAGGCCTGGCATGTTAGAAAGGCTTATTGGATGTATTATATATCTTTGGTGAAATACTGCCTGCTGACAGGACAAGGAGGTAGAGGTACAGTGGTTACCAAACTACACAGAAGTTCAAAAAGTGTAAAAATAAAATGCATTCCTTTAACCCAAGGAGTGACCCTGGATGATTTCATCGACCATATATTACAGACTCAACAGGAATCGAAAGCAGATGTAGAGAAACTGGAATTGGTTGATATTATAAGGTAGCGAGGGAGAAACAGTAACTGAGGAATGCATTGCTGATCAGATATATATTATCTTTTAATGAACACATTATAGGCTTTATTTTTGGGTACTGAAGTGCAGCATCTGGCATATGGAGCCACTGCCACATATTTTATACTTTGCTTAAATAGCACGGCTCCTTTAAAAAAAAAAAAAAGAAAAAAAACTTTACACATAGTCACTGAGGCCGTTCTCTATTAATATGACTTATTTACAGAAGTATTTTAAATGGACCTAGAAGCAATCAGGCCTGAATTACAAAAGGATTGTTTTACCAGTGATTAACCTAAAATGAATCATCGTAAAATCTAAAATCAATATTTGCGATTAGAAAAAAAAAATGTATTTGTTTATTTCATTTATTGAACCATCCCCTACTAGAAGCATTGTGGATAAAATAATGGTTTTGAGTAAAATGTCTATTTTAGGGCACCCTGTTGTTGAAAGGTATATATGGATTCTAAATATCCTTTCTAAAAGAAATGTCATCATTTTTATAACTTCCATACTTTGTTGCTGGTTTCCATCGGAGGTGAATTTACACAGAGTGAGCGTTTTATTACTCAACCTTTTTTTTCAAATGAGTGCTGATCAGATACCTAAAAAGACAACAGCTTCACATAAAAACAGTTTAACACGGTTTTACAACTAATTTCCTTAAGTCTAAAACACAGTATCACACAAAGTAAAAAAGACAAACAGCAAAGGAGGAACAGTAGGGCACTCCGTACTGCAGGAGACACATTTATTTCCTTGCATTAAAAATAAATAACCATGTGCAAAGCATTAGCTTTCACAAAATATTAAGAGTAAAACCACAAAGGTCGCTTTACACAGAAATAAGACCTACTACAATACCACATCAGCTGATTATTTAAAATAAAAAATAAATAAATTAAAAAAGCATCATAACGACTGCCGAGGGAAACAATATTCCACATGTCCAGGGCAGAACGAAGAAAATCTCAAAGGAATGTAGGACTTTGCTGAATTAGCTACTTTATTAGTACGAAAGGAAGGGCAAACTTCTTGGGCAGCAGCTTTTTTTTTTTTAAACTTATGTCGCAAAGAATCGCAGCAAAGAAATTTGCTCATGTCAGGAAGCCAGAAACTTACTCCAAGCTTTGTTGAGTAAAGAAGAAAATAGTTTGCGCTCAGTTGTTCCCTGCTCCTATGTCTGCATCTCTGCCAAAGGAGCAGGAAGAGGAGAGGGATGAATAACTGAAAAGGAAAGATGTTTATCTTTGAACAGTATCACAATGTCCTCTGGTTAGCCATAGCAGCCAAGACGTTTACTGCATCTGAAAAGGCAGATAGTTTCTTCTGCAAAAGATGCCATTCTAAATACGATGCTTCTGCCAGGAGGAGCAACTCACACATGCAAACTATTATAAAAAAAATATCTTATTCTTCTCTTCTTACTACACTGATCATTAGACATGTATTTAATGTAACTACAGTATCTTTTGTGTTGATATACAGGCAGCACATTTTTCTTTAGAATTCTGGTCTTTTTTTTTAGTATGTTACTGCTTAAGTTTCCAAATAGAACATACTTACGTCTATTTATGCCCTTTCACTTTTAACTTGTTTAATGTTACCACATTTGAAAGCATAAATACAAAAATGATTTGAGTACTATAAAAAAAACAGACAATATAAAGTCTATGTCCTAAAGTAGTACATCAGTTATAAGTGAGGGATAAAAGGATTTTGTGCATATGGATACTGCAGGGTACACAATTATGAACCTTTTTATCAGACTATCCTCATAATCTAATCAGCATACCTTTATATGAATGATCATCAATCAATAAAATCTGAAAGAAATTAATTTAGCCGCTTTGGACAATCTGAACTGATAAAGGCAATAGCCACAATGTTTTGAAACTTAATAAATTCAATAACAAATGCCTGCAAGTCATTCGCAATGTTTTTAGCTGAAACAATTGTTAGTAAGATTTTTTAGGTTTCTTTGAGTATTTACATATTTAAAACATTTCTGTGACGTCATCCTTTGACGTTTTTATTGATTAATTCTATGAATCAACTAACTAAAAGTGGCTTTGAAGAGAAGGGGAGTATGGGGCAGATATATTGTTGATTAACGAATCCACAGTTAGTATTACACATCCGCAGAAAACAGTGGATTTGTTAACGAAACCACAGTGAGTCACAAAAATTCAACAGAAAAGAGAATACCATTTTATTATGCAACAATCATTTCAACAATTAGTTAACTGGTATTACACATTGCAAACGTAACACTTAGAAAATGGCTTGTGCTTTCAATTTAGCATTTTATATTGTTTGCTAAAAGTAGTGTCATACATTAATACTTTGGTGCTCCTGAGTGGCACATCCGGTAAAGGGTTGGAGATCGCTCGTTCAAATCCTAGCTATGCCGCTGCCGACCATGGACGGGAGTTCCCAGGGGGCGGTCCACAATTGGCCAAGCACTGCCCAGGTGGGGTAGAGGTGAGGTTGGCTGGGGAGTCCTTGGCTCACCACACACCAGTGATCCCTGTGGCTGGCCAGGCGCCTGCAGGCCTGCCTTTATGCAATTCAGAACTGCGTGGTCCTCCGACACTAAGTTCTGGATACGGCTGCACGGTGGGCTTGCAGAGTGAAAAAAAAAAGCGGACGGCTGACGGCACTCATTTTGGAGGACGCGAGTGCTAGTTTTCGTTGCAGGTGTGAGCCAGGTTGAACAATAATTGGACATTACAAAATTGGGAGAAAATTGGAAAATGAATAAAAATAATTGTTAAAATAAATTTAATTTTTTTTTCATAATTACAAATTGTGACAAAACTATTTACAATACAGTCGGCGCTGCTTTATTGGGACGCCTTGGGAGAAATAAAAATATCCTGTATAAACGGCTGTCCCAATTAAACAAGAGGCATTTGAAACGACCTTAGTCATAAGTTTTTATTTCTAAATGAAAAGAAAAATAATGAAATCACATCACATTGTGATTAAATGTTAAATACATAATATAAAATACAAGTCAATTGTTTTGTTTTATTCCTAAACAAAATTAATTGCTGTTTTTTATTTCTACATGAAATGAAAAATAATGAAAACACATCTTATCACAAAGCGAGGCATCTGCGATGATGACACACCAACTTTCTTTGCAGCCTGAAAAACCACAGGAGACTCCAGCTCGTTCAAGAGTTCAACGTGGTTTACGCAATATATGCAAGTCACAGCGTAATCAATACTCACTGCACTGCACTGAAAAGCGATCTCCCTTCATCATTTGAAAATACTGTATCCCAATTAAACAAAGTGACATCCCAATTAATTGGGAAGAACCGTTTCCTAGAGTTGTATCCCATTTAAGCAGAAATCCTGATTATCAGTATCCCGATTAGGCAGCGCAGACTGTATAACTTTAAAACACAGTTCCGGTTCCTACACGTCTTTGGTGGATAAAGCATGCTTGACAACAAAGGATGGGTTTAAACAGTATGATACCTGTATGTTTATATTCCCACGGTGTCCTGTTTCCAGTGAGAACACGGCTTCTTTTAACATCAAACAGTACAAAACAAAAACAAACCCTAGCTCATGTTTTGGATCGCCAACTAAGCTTAACAGGATCCCTACTGTACCTTTTAACAAGGAAGCTGATCCGGTTTACTTGCTTTAAATACACAAATCACAGATTTAATAAACTTTTTTTTTTTTTTTTTTTTTTTTTAACGTTCATCGCATTCAGGTCTATACCCAGTTCCTTACCTTCCCACAGACAACTATTGTCTTTGAAACCTATCCTTTTATACCTGCCTAGCTTGTTAAATTACAAACAGATGTATTAGTTTACTGATTGCCAGTCAATCAGTGTTCTTGGATAGCTATGGCATTGCGGGTGATGTAGTTTTTCATTCCTAATTTAAACAGGAAGAACTACATTTCTTTTTTTAAGTAACAAAAGCAATTTCATCATCACATTGCAAACCATCAATTACACAGACATTATATTTAAATTCAGCTTTTGCATTTCTTTCTTGGCTTTAACTATTGTTCAAACAAGCTTACAGTACTTCTCGAAAACCGATCACTTGCAATGATAGGTCTGCATCTGTTTTAATAATAACTTCAATAACTTTCAAGATAACAGTAACCTTCCCCTCCGTTCCCAGTTCACATCATTTTTTTCCTACCTATATTTCTGAAGAGGCACGCCCCAATGAAGCTGGAGGAGTGACGAGGGTGTGGTTTTAACAGAGTGGCTACTGTGATTGGATACAAACTGAGAGGCTATGGCTGCTGTGATTGGTTGTGGAGTTTTGAAGCACAGATGGAGAGAAAGTAGACAGCATTTAACAAGATGGAGAATATCTAATTACTGTATACAAATACAAGTTAATTTTTTACCTTAGGATCTAATAAATTGGATTATTATGATGACACTGTATTATTTATTTTCTTTTATACTTGTCTAATACAGTTGTTCCCAACCTCCAAAAATGTCTTGGACCACCATATACTACAGTACTATCATAGTGACACACAACCACTATACAAGGAAATTCTATTCATTTTGCTTTCCACTATAGTGTGGCAATTGATAACAATGCCATACAGGAAATGGACTAACTTAACCTAATGAGATGGCTGGTGCTGTTTCAGCGATGTCACAGCTTGAATGTCAGGTACTTTGAATTCAACGCAACAAGTGCAGAAAATCCACTTTCACAAGAGTATGTGGTGGCGAACGTGTAACCAGATGCCAGTCAGATTTCGTTGCGTGAAGATTAACTTTAAAAGAGCTGTCACAAGAAAGCTCTGTTAGGCTCTCTTACCCCTTTGATGTCAAGTGAATGTGCATTTCACTGTCAGCGTTCACGAATGGGTTTCTAATCCACTTGTTTTTTGAGACGATTCTAAGTGGCACTGAAGATTAGCTAGCTTCAAACTTTGGTTCGATAACACCTCGTAACATACAATGGCAGCGGTTGTGGCTCCTCTTCACTACCGGTCCAAGTAAATCCTATTTCCAAGTACGTATCGCTGTACATCTGCACGTTGCAGGGTTTACTCGATACTCCTCCAGTAGCGGCTCATGATTTTTTTTGACAAGTGAGGCAGACACCACAAAACCACCAATATGTGGAAATAGAGAAGGATTTTTTTTTTATATAATTGTTAAAACATCTTTAAGTATACAAAAAACAATTGGTATTTATGTAATGTGTGTCCTAAAATATTTACTTGACAAAGAATATTGTATAATATCGAAAACTACAATAATATACATATATTAGATATATCAAGTAGACTATTATGAAATAAAATAAATAATAACATGCCACCATAGCAATCCAACATATTAGATTCTGAGGTAAAAATTAACTGTCTTGTTAATGTCTACTCTCTTGCCTCCTCTCCCTCCCTGCTTCAAAACTCTGTGCCCAATCACTGCAACAGCAGTCTCAATTGAAGCCACACCCTCGTCCCGCCCCCGCTTCATTGGGACGTGTCTCTTCAGGAATACGGGAAGGAAAACAAATCACACTCCCGGTTCACATTCATTTGTTTCTTGCATTTTTATTTTTCTAATGCCACTTCCATGTTCTACACCTAAAACATAGTACTCGCTACTATATTCACTTACAACAGACACTTTTGTCTGTGTGGGATAATGAACTCAAACTCAGAGGAACTCATGAAAACTCTGCCGCAATGTGAGAGACAAACATTAACTGTTAACAACTGAAAACCAAATCCAATTACCAAATTAACAAATCAAATGGATCTCTTTATGGAACAACTATCAATTAGGAAGAAATGTTTTAAGTGGCATAAATAACTCAAAGTGTTGAAATCGGTAAGAAAAATAATCCATAATTTCTCGTGCCCAATGGCATAAATGATCCCTTACTGAGTTTAATAGTCTTGGTTGTTACAATTATTAACCATAATTAAAGTGAATAAGGGAAGAACTTGACTCACCGCCTAATTTTTAGTCCATTTGAAAGGATGTTGTTCAGCAGTGTGGAGTAGTGGTTAGGGCTCTGGACTCTTGACCAGAGGATTGTGGGTTCAATCCCAGGTGGGGGACATTGCTGCTGTACCCTTGAGCAAGGTACTTTACCTAGATTGCTCCAGTAAAAACCCAAACTGTATAAATAGGTAATTGTATGTAAAAATAATGTGTAAAAAATAATCTAATTGTATGTAAAAATAATATGATATCTTGTAACAATTGTAAGTCGCCCTGGATAAGTGTGTCTGCTAAGAAATAAATAATAATAATAACGAAAGCATTACGTCAAAGAAATAAAGTAAAACTAATTAACAGAGAAACATTATATAAAAAGTATTTTGAAAAAGTCCATAACATTTAATTACACACTATCCTGCTTAAACAAGCATTCTATTTAGAAGAAACAATGAAACACCGATATACAGTATGACAATCTACCATTCAACCAGTCGATGACGTAAACAGTTAACTTTGGACTTAAGCCACACCAACAACGCATTTTGTTCCTTTTCAGTTTTGTGTGCCTCCTCACCAAACACAAATTATTAAATTTTGTGTCGATGAGTGACCACCTGGAACCTCCTTTCTCTCAAGAACCCGTTGAGGTGTCTCAGGTCTAGGATGGGACGAAGGCCGTCGTCCTTTTTTGGCACAAAGAAATACCTCGAGTAGAACCCCTCTCTTTGAGGTGTGTTCATGAGACGGATGGCTTGTTTTTGAAGTAGTGTTTCTACCTCTTGCTTGAGGGCCAAGACCTGGAGAGGGTCATTCACGGATGTGACCGTGATCCCTCGAAAGGGAGGAGGTCCTGAGTGGAATTGCAGTGCGTAGCCGGTGTGTACGGTGGCGAGCACCCAGGAGTCTGAGATGCAACTGCAGATGGTGTTGTGCGAACGGGTGGGTCCTAGGCCGCTAGCCTTGGGCCCCTGCTGGGGCTGGGGCGGAGGCTGCCTGGAGCGGTTCCGCTGGAACTGTCTCCCTTGGGCGCTGGTGCCCCATGTCTGGCATTCCCCCGTCCTTGCTGCTGGCTCCTTGCCGTGGAGCCTGGAGGCAGTGCCTCAGGTCGCTCCGTGGTGCCGTAGGGACCTGGATAGTCTGGGTTACCATGGTAACTGCCGGACGCCAACACCTTACTCTTCCCCATGCCGAGGCCTTCCCCATACTGAGGGGAGCATCACAGCTACCTGCTGGGACGCCTCTCGCTCTCTGTGAGAGCGTTGCAAGATCTCCTCTACTGCTGGTCCAAATGTATGGCCAGGGGAGACAGGAGCATCTAATAATGCGGACCCTCACTTGGGACAGCCAGAGCTGTCTGCACGCCACCACTAAGCCTGCCAGGCTTCTGCCCAGGGCTTGCCCCTGGAACCCTGAAGTCTGCAGCAAGGTGCCCGAAACTGTGCGTAGCTCCGAAGCTAGTGGCTCGGGAAGGGTAACTGATCATAGCATGCCGTCCAGGTAGGCCGTCAAAAGGGCTCCTGTGTTAGCGAGCCACGTGACCTGTGCTTCAGCGGCGTATGTCTTTTTCAAGTGAGCTTCCGTGAGCATACAGGATCTTTTGGACAGGCCTCCCACAAGGGGGGCTCGCACTAAGGCCGCTATTGTGAAGTCCACCGGAGGGAACTGCACGAGCCCTACTGCCTCTGCTCCCTCCATGGAGGGAAGTGCGGCTGTGCTCTAGGACACGCTGGGCGCTGAGGCCAGGTGTTGCCAAGAGAATTTTACCTCCTCCAGGAAATCCGGGAATGTCGGAAAAGGCTGGGGGGTCGAAGTCTGCGCTGGTCTTTTTTGTAGAGTACTCTTCTTGAACCCAGCGCAAAAAGAGCAGGACGACCTGTCTGCCAAGGCAGCATAGGCATGCACGATGCCCAGGCACCTCACACACAGGGTGTGTTTGTCCTGCGGAGGCAATTTCCTCCTGCAGGACGTGCACAGGTGGAAAGTCAAGGTACCAAGGCTATGGAGCACCAGGGGCCCGAGGGTCTCGAGGGTACTGGGGCGCAAGGCTAAAAAAGACCTTGAAGTGTCGAAGCCTGAGGTGTACAGTCCTCGAGGTGCTGAGGATGTCGAAGCACCGAAACACAGAGGCTATGGAGCGCTGGGGAACTGAGGCCACCGAGAGCGCAATGCGCGGAGCTCAAAAAACCTCAAGGGCGTTGAAGTGCCGAGGTATGGAGTCCTCGAAGGCACCGCTGCACAGGCTTAAAAAGCCTTAAAGCGTCGAGATGCAGAGGCATGTAGCTCTCGATGTACCAAGGATGCTGAAGCACCGAGGCACCAAGGTTGTGGAGCGTCGGGACACAGAGGCCACCGAAGCGCGAGGCCCGAAAGGCCTCTAGGCGTTGAAGCGCCGAGGCATGCAGTTTTTGAGGCACCGAGGATGCCGAAGCACCGAGGTACCGAGGCTATGGAGCACCGAGGCATGGAGCCACCGCTGTCGGCAACGACAACCAGTCACACAACCAGTGCAGCGCGAAGCTTACAATGGAGTGGAGCACCCAAGGTGGCGTCTGGACCGTGTGGAGCCCTCAACCGGTGCAGCGCATAGCCTGCAGTGGGGTAGTGCAGTCACGGACCTGGAGCAGGAAGAGGAGACAGACAGAAGAAAAAGAAAACACACCTGTTCAATTTTTTTGTTTTTTTTCTTGACAGCAAGCTTTTTTTTTTGTCTTTTTTTTTCACTGCAATAGTAAAATCAGTAGTAAATCGGTGGCCTGTAGGGGCGCTAGGCCGCACAAACCGAGTGGGCGTACTGAGGTCGCCAGAGCCATCGATTCAACAGCGGCTCCACAGCGAGGCTGGACTCGCTGGAGGGTCGTGTTCTCCCTTCTCTTTTTTTTTTGTTTTTACAGCTGAAAAAAGCAGAGGAAAATTATAGCAAGGTACATGCAGCAAGCTGCAGAGGTTAGAAAACTGCCTACAATCGCTAGGCGATGTAGGCTGTTGAAGTTTTTTTTTTTTTTTTTAAATGAAACGCAGTTGCGTATCGTTGGCTCAGCCTTCAATTGACTTGAGTTTTTGATTCCGGGGAAGTGGCAAGCCGACTTCCAGCAATTACTTGCAAGGGAACTCACAAAAAACTTGAAGAAGGAGCTCTAAAGAGTCCAATTACAACTGGAAAAGGTTAGAGTAATACTCACCCACCTTACCTACCTGTCTGTGAAAGGCAAAGAGCCTGACATCTCCGCGCAGTAACTATTTATTACCTCGGTGAGGCGGGGCCGAGGACGTCACTCTGCGGAGGGGCCTATCGGCAGCTTTGATATAAAATGCTCAGCGAATACCTGACAAGCAGGCACATCCCAAAAGTATCATTGGCGGCCATCTTCGAAATGAAAGGGAACCGATCTCGAGAACCGTACTCAAAAACGCTTGAATGAATCCAGCTCAAAGCATCCACACTGAAGTACCGTTTCCTGTTTAGTCAGACTTAATGCGTATAAACAGTATTAAAATAGTCCAGTTACAGTTCCTAGCAGCGCAATGAACAGTGTAAATTAACACGATAGTATCCCACCATGCACTGTATTTTATTTTAAAATAATGTATTATGCCCCATATTAAGAGGTCCATATTGCTAAAAAAAAAAAAAAACACAAGTATTTTAATTTACATAAGTAAATGCGAACACACACACACACACACACACACACACACACGTAGGGCTTGAAGTTTTGGGGTTTTATTTTTAATTGGGTGACGTCTCTTTAAACAAATTGAGCTGATTCCATTTCATAATTAAACTCTGAAAAACTGAATTGTTCATCTCGATCCTACTTTTACTGTAACTCGCATTTCATTTTTGCAGTCGCCTAATTTAACATTGTGCTTTTGTTATTTTCCCACTAGTTTAACAGAGATGTCTTGACAATTTTTTTTTTTTTAAGCACAAAAATGAATACCTAGTGCGGAGTGTACTGATAGCAAGTCCTTCAGACGCCTGTATTTCGCCAAACATATCACAAAGCACTATGGGATATTGGAGGATACACAAAAAATGTAGTTCAGTATTACAGCTTCCACACTTCTGACAAACCGCACTACCTGATGCAATCTAATTTAGAACTGGACTTGAGACTACCCCAAGGTGGTCTCGGGTGTGGTTCTCGAGTACCGTATTAAATGTTGTGTAGTGTGGACCTAATGTTATGACCCGTGATTTACGAAAATGTACTGTGAATTTGGTGGGGCCCTAGCCATATAGACACATTTAACATAGAGTTAGATATACAATAAAGTGTCTTCTGTAAATTGTATACGAAAAAAAGAGTGTTACAGGTGTACCCCCAAAAGACAATAACAAGGACAAGGTTTTAAAGTCAGCACTCGGATATCCGTTACCCAGATACACGTAAGTCGCGTTTTACTGCCCTTGTATTAAAGAATAAAATCAATCCCCATTATATATATGTAACAAATTAATGCACTTACCCGTCACATGCGATTTCCGACTTTCACCAGTTTTCTGATACAAAGCCCATCTCTTCAATGTTACAATTTATGTGAATATCCTTCACAACCCGTGTTTAAAAAAAAAAAAAAAAAAAAATCTGCCAAATCAGTCTGTCTTATATTGTGCAATTTACACAGCGTTTCCTTCAGTTTCACCTGACGAAAATGCTGCCAAAACAAAGCAAACGAGATAAGCTAGGGTAATGTAAAAGTTAATCATTAAACCGTTTTAGATACAGTGATGTATTTTTTTTTTTTTTTTTATCTGTGATCTTTAGTTGCTTTTGTGCATTTTCATTTGCAAGTGAACTGTGACATTAGGGCCATATCGAGCACTATATTCTGCAATTTTGAATACTGACTTGGGATACTGTTTTAGTTCTGGAACTGTTTTTTTAATCTTTTGGTTTTGCTAAATTGCATTGCCTTTTACGTTTTATGCAGTTATGTGCATAGATGACATTTAGATTTCATTTTGCTGTTAGGTCATTAATGGGATATTTTACATATCGCTACAACACGTACCGGATTTAAAAGTATGTACTGTATTACAGTAAACGTGTCGTTTCTAGTTTTGGCAAGTGGTAATTTCAGAATCATATCATTCTGAATTAAAATACTACTAGCCTACTTATTTTAATCCTTTCAGATATGTATTTTTGATATTGTACGTTTTTCAGGGAACACAAAAAAGATACAAGGGTTGGAATGGGCCAAAATGAAATAATTAGATATGTGTCACTGAAGTTAACGGTCACTGAAGTCAAAATTGTATAGGGTCAGATATGTGAGTGCTGACTGTACTGTCTATTTGGACTGCTGTTTGAATGAGATGCAAATCTCAATGTGTTGTGTTGACATGGTTTTGGAAACTTCTCAAATCAGATTAAATAACAATGGACATTTTTTAGGAACTTGGCTGTAGAAACTGGCTTTGAGGCAGGGATAAAGGCAATTTACATTGCTTACACAGCCATATCAATGTGCTAGTATAACACATGGACTTTGTGCAGATATTCATGACACGACTCAAATCTGGTTTACATATAAGAGTAAGCAGTAGGAGAAACACATTTGTGCACAGTGGTCATGTGTTTGTTATTTAAAACTGTAAATTGTTTTCATACTGCCATTAGTATTTCATCAAGCTAAATTATTTTTAA
Organism: Acipenser ruthenus; assembly: GCF_902713425.1. Lineage (NCBI taxonomy): Eukaryota > Metazoa > Chordata > Actinopteri > Acipenseriformes > Acipenseridae > Acipenser > Acipenser ruthenus. Next base: position 19,179,669 of record NC_081193.1, read on the forward strand.
AGGAAAGGCAGTTTATCCATATAATAAATAAGGTGTTTGTTGACTACAAAGTTAGCTACTTGATTTGATAGTCAAAAGAGTGTATATCCCAAATTATTTTTAACACCTGTAACTTTAATCATACAATACAGCAGGGGTCGGTAATTAAATTTCATGGTGGGCCAAATGTGCGGGCAGCTGCAGAGTGGGACACTTAGATCCCCAATTCAACCCAACCCCCCAGATGTATGCTACTTTTTAAATTTTTTTTAATGTTATTCTTCGTTCCTGTGTATTAGGATTCCAATACCATAGCGAGGCATAAATGTAACGCAATGAAGCATTTAAAATAAAAATGTGTGCTCCTTTTGAATTAACTTTTTTTATGTTTTTGTGCATGCCTGTGTATGAGGGTTCCAGTACCATAGCGAGACTTAAATGTAATACAGTATGTCGTTGTATGCAAAACCTGATATACAAACACTTTGGAATCAGTATTGCAAAACACTTAATTTTCTGCTCAGTGGCAAGAAATATATTGTAGCAGCAGGCTATGTGCCGGGTTTCCAGCAGTCAATAGAGAGACAGACAAGAGGGTGCAGTGAAAGCAGTGGAAGACGTTATGGGATGTGAAAATATTAGGTCTGCTTCCCGAATGAATGGGGCCATAGTATTTTTCTTAAATAAAATAGAAATAGTGAACAAGCTTGTGGAGACGGGAACAGTGGTAAATGATACGTTCACTCCTGTACTCCCTCTTACAGCCCCAGCCAAGAAAATCACCCCGTCTAATGTCCCCCCCATTTCCTCAAGAACAAGCTACTCGAGAGAGAGCTGGCCAGACATGAGCAGATTATGTCGGGGATAAAAAGAATCCCATTGGGATGCAAAGAGCCGCAGCTGAAACACATCGTTTCATTCCGAAGGCAGCTTTTTATGATTCTAAACAATCCAAATGAATAGTTAAGCATTATTTTAAAGTTTAGAATCAATCAATCTTTATTTTATTCAGCACCTTTTATAGTGGACCACCATCACAAAGCGCTTTACAAGATGCAGTAACAAGAAAATCCATAATACTTTAAATACAGAGAAATGCATAATACATGATACAGTTAAAAAAAAAAAAAATTGAATTGAAAATAATGATTACGTTATTTACGTAACTTCAGAGTCAAGGAAGTGTTTCAGGTGTGGGAGCGAGGGGAGTGTCATAAAAACTGTATAGAGCAAGGGGAAGAGGGGGAAGCGAGTTCCAGTGCCCAGTGTGATTCTATTTTCTCTCTTTAATTTTTTAATGAATGAGTTTAAAATCAGGAGCTTAAATATAAATGGGTGTAGAGATGCGCTGAAAAGAGCTGCTATCTTTGAATATATTAATCAAAAATATTGAAAATGTTACTTTTTTACAATAAACTCATAGTGACAACGAAAATTAAAATTGATTGGATGAAGAAATGGAAAGGCGATATTTTTTTTAGTCATGGTTCAGCTCTGAGTGCCGGAGTGGCAGTTTTATTCAGTGATAATTTTAAACCCATTTCTTTTACAGTTGACGAGGTAGTCTTAGGACGCCTGCTTGTAAGGGCAGTGATCGAGCAAAAGACTCGTTTTTATTAATATTTACGGACCTACTGATTTTTTTAAAATCTCTAGACAATGCTCTGTCAGGATGTAAAGCAGAAGAATATTTATTCTTTTGTACTGAAAACAATAAACTAGACAGGAATCACATAGAGCCACACACACAGTCTGCAAGGGAGCTACGCAAGATAATACAAAAGTGCGAACTCCAGGATATCTGGAGAGTCTTTAATAAAAGTAAAAGACAGTATTCTTTGGTAAAGGTTAGGGATAATGCCCTCTCCTTGGCTAGATTAGACCGGTTTTTAATGTTTTAAACATCATTTTAGCACTTTTAAATTACACTTATTACACCAACTGTCTAATCTCTGCCTTGTAGTTTCCAGTGTTTTAATATCATTGTTAAAAGCGTGCAGTTCTCATTGGCATTTTAACACCCTTTTAACCAGTGACACTCATTTTAAATCATGTTTTACTTTGTTTCCTGGCAGAGATGGAGGGCGCAGCAGAGTTCTTTTAATTCCCTTAGGCAGTGGTGGGACATAGGGAAACTGCTGATCCGCCAGTTCTGTCAGCAGTACACTGAGTGTCACTAAGGACATCAATGAGTCAATGACAGCACTGGAGACGGACATCCTGGAGCTCCAGACCAAGCTGATCCACTGCCTGCGGATGGAGGATGGGCATGAGCCAGGAGAGATTCGCAGGAGGGCTATGCAGTTCTATAAACAGCTCTTCTAGCAGGGGAACAGGCAGCTCGCACACACAGTTTCCACCAAGGGCTTTCACAGATCCCTGAAGAAGAAAAGGGTGGCCTGGAGAGGGCGCTTACGCTGCAGGAGCTTACAGCGGCACTGCAAAGCACTGATGGGCTCCCAGTGGATTTTTATAAGAGCTTTTGGTCCCTGCTTGGGGAAGATCTGCTGTCAGTGTTCACGGAAGGTCTGGCAGAAAAGAAACACTCAGCTGTAGGAGGGTAGTTGTTGCTCTGCTGCCCAAAAAGGCGGACCTGAGTGAAGTGAAGAACTGGAGACCCGTTGCCCTGCTATGTGCAGACTACACATTTCTTTCTAAAACACTGGCCAACAGACTGAGGGAGGTCATGGTGTCTGTGGTACACTCTGACCAAACATACTGTGTGCCCAACAGGTTGATTTTTGACAATATTTTTTTTAATTCGAGGCGTTTTTGCAGTCTCCAGGCTACTGGGACTAAATACTGGTTTGATTTCACTGGACCAGTCTACTTGATATAGTTCTAACTTCGATACCTCTGTCTACTTGATATAGTTCTAACTAATACAGCCATACTGTAACTGCAGTAAAAATAAATCTGTATTCAGATGTTATCAGAAATTAGTTTGCAATGGAAACAGCAGGCATAATTAAGAGACTTCTGGAATATCCTCTAAACAATATGCTGTATCACCAGGTGTCCATGTACTGGGCAATATCGTGGGTTTGTTAATTAGAAGAAGAAGAAGAAGAAGAAGAAGAAGAAGAAGAAGAAGAAGAAGAAGAAAAATAATGTCAAGGAGGTTTCCTACCATTACAGGTGTGAATGGTGGGGAAAAAGGGTAATGTATTGTATAAAGCACAGATTAGCAGGACGGGTCTTCACTCCAACTCCTTTTTTGCAGCCTTTCTAATGCACATGGTAAGTTTGTGTTTTTCCCCAGCTAGGGTCAATAAAGAAAGAGTAGTAAACATGATTTACAATGAAGCAGAGCTCTGGCCAGAGAGCCCAAGTTGTTGCTTCAGCCAGACCCAGAAAGTCTGATCCATTCAGGTTAATCTAGGAGTAGTTTACCTACTAAAATGATTTAGTGGACAGTCAGATGTCTCCAGCTTGGGGGGGGGGGGGGGGGGGGGAAGGAATGGGGTCGAGGGGAATGTAAATCAAAGGTGATTGGCAGGTAAGGTATATAGGCAGCAATCAGCCAAACTATGTGAAAACTGGTACAATTTCAACGAGATAATTTATAAAAATTTAAGTCAAGAGGTATACAAGAAAGACGGCTGCTGCGGCTGCTAACTAGATGCACAGATAGATTACATGCCACTGAAATAAACACTTCCAGATGCGATCATACAGAAAACCATTTACACAAGAAAAAGTTTGCTTTTATAAATCTAAAAATTAGTTTCAATAAGTTTTATTTTTTTATTATTGGCTTCCTACAATTTTCTTTTTTTATAATTTTTTTTTTAAGTTATTATGCAATAATAATTATGAATTGATAGCTTCTTGGCCATTGTTTTGCATCTTCACTTTAATTTTAATACAGAATTTCCCAATTAAAAGTGTATATGCATTTATACGTATTATGTATCTACAGTAGAACAGAGGTTCAACCTTTTTTTATTAAAGAAAACGACAGTCTAGGGACCATCAGCCCCACCGTCCCCCGCCCCCCGCCCCAAGAATCAATACCATTTTTTTTTTTTTTTTTAATAAATCTTGGCTTGGGTCAGAAAGTTTATAATTAATTAACTGTACTGTTTTATGATTAATTAATCTCCTTTAAAATATCACATACCTCACCTAGAAAAGCCTAATTATTGTTTATAATTTACAAGGTAAAATGCACGTTTCTGTGCTGTTTGCCATCAATATATACCGGTTACCGGTTATAGAAACAGCACAGGGTATTTGCTTTGTCAAAACATTATAAAGATTACCAAACTGTACCTTTGCAAATGTAACGGTTTCTTAGTTGGAAATCTCACTGGCTTCATTACTGCCTCATAACTCATGAGGCACACCCATGCACACATATGGTACAAAGCCAGGTTTTATTTTATTTATTTATTTATTTCTTAGCAGACACCCTTATCCAGGGCGACTTAGCATTGTTACAAGATATCACAAGATATCACATTATTTTTACATACAATTACACTGCTTCACTTTCTCTTACTTCAGTGCTGGTTCCCTTCGCTTGCTCCTCTTTCTGCTTTTCTCAGATTCCTGAGCTACACAATAGTGTTGTTTTACAAATAACAAACTTGTCAATTTTTTCTAGTTATTAATATGCTTGTTTATACATGATGAAAATAAATGATTGTGTCTGTTGCAGGGCCCCTTAAAGCTCAGAGCTAGATCTTTTGGTTTTAATTGTTTCTTCTAAAATAACAGCACACTCTGACTCAGTTTTCTTCAGTTACACCGAGATACCACAATATTTGGGTTTAACCACAAAGCGTTAAACCACTGCCTTTCTGCACAGAAGACGGTGTGTAAAATTTTCATCTATATTGGGTCCACATACGTTCGAGAAGCACAATATGATAATATTGTACATTATTTTTTCCTTGCAGAAAGAAATTCCAGTATTTTAAAGTTAATCATTAATGTGTACATTTTCACTTTCCTACACTTACAGTCTAACGGTTGAAATGTCTATTCTTTCACAGCTTTTGATTTCTTTGGTAAAGATTTCATAACATGTTGATATGACAGTAAATGTTAATCTAATCTTTTTGTATACTTTTACCTGCCATTTTTTTTATAGCCATGCTATGTACAGTATGATCAACAGTACAGATGGACTAAACATACTGTACTGTATGTCCTCTGTAAACTGAACCCTCTGGTAAAGATGTCCTTTTTGGTACAGTAAAGCAAACTTAAATAGGGCAGAATAGAAGTCAGTGAGAAAGGTAATTGAAAACAGACCACGGCTACCATAAACGCAATTACAATGACCGTTTTTATTACCACTAGAAATGCTACATATCATGTTCTTTTTAAACCAGCGTTTGAAGGGGAATTTGTATTGATTGCCTTAAATGGTCCCGCTTCACCAGTGAAATACGTGCAACCAAACTGGTTTTTAATACAACACAAAGCCGAATTAAATTGTAAGTTGTCCGAATAAAATAAAACAAAAAATATAGGCGATATAAAAAATAAAAAAAACAACACACTAGAAAACTAAAAAAAAAGCATGCACAAACCTGTACTAACTTCACTGCATGGTGACCTGCACTCTGACCTCATGGACACAATCTCCAAGTTAAACTGGAGCAGGTGATCAAAAGTTAGATTCCACCCAATGAGGGATGAAGAAGGTGTATTGCAGTTTGGGTCTAGACTTCAGCAGGCATGAAAACAGCACACAACTGTCTGACTTCCACTTGGCTGTCTGTGTTTTGTGGCTGGTAGACCAAGTCTGGCTGAAGCGATATGCTCTAATTAGGTTAGCCAACTTAGCACCATTGGGATCAGGAAAATATCCACATCTACTAATCTTGCTTAGTTTGCTATTGCAAGAAGCCTGATATAAGCCTATAAAATTACCATAATATACCAACGTATGCATGTCTGATGTTTTCCAAAAGTGAAAGCTGCTGAACAGACTGTGGTGCCTTGCTATATAAAAGGCAGTTTAATGATAAGCAAAGATGACAAAACATATCAAACCGTCAAATGCATCAGATTTGAAACTGTCTTCAGTTAAAATACCTTAAAGTTGTGCTCATTAAAAATAACTACTTTAAACTATGGCACAGAAAAGAATATAGGCTGTCAGTTTAATTACAGTGCAATCGAGTTTTGAAAGTGTAACCTTGGATTCCATTCCTCTAAGTGAAATACTTGGTTTCTAATATAGGTCTGCATAATGTGGGTATGTGCCAAATGAACACATTTACTGTAATTTGCTAGAAAACATTCATTTTATTGGACTGTTGTTAGAAACCACAATACCAATTAAAATAAGCATCACGGCGCATTCAACAATTACATAACTGGTTAAAAAATAAAAAACAACACCTTGACCCTTAATCTGTTCCATTAGTAAAACCTGGCATTGGGGAACGCTATCTACAAGAGGGAAATAGTTAAAATAAACAATTAAATATATTAGCTACAATGCAGTATATAAAAAAAAACTGTCACAGTTCATCGTACTGGTTTAAAGGGTAACTTCTATCTGATGTTATTTTAAGTACTTGTATCAATCCACAATAGCAACCTGTTTACAATGCTTCACATCTGGGATCAATGTGTTTTTTTAATAATCATTATTCTGCTCGCTGTTCACTGCCAGAGTTCCTCACACTTCAGTAAAGTTATATCCAGTCCCGGAATTTGTAGGATCCAATTCATGCCTGTTATGCTCTACATATTTATATTAAAAAAGTAAAACAACATCACAAGTCACAAAGCAACAGCAAAGTCACAAAAAAAAACAGCATCCCACAAAATTAATCAGGTTGCAATTTCTAGGCACACCCATGCCACTGCAACTGATTCTTGTACTCAGCCATTATATAAATTAACATCACTTATTTATGTTGCTCACGTAAATAAAAAAAATAAAAATAAACATGAAACACAGTAACTTAGATTACAAATAACCCAACAAAATACAAGCAGAGCGCAAGAAAAGTACAAAGGCTTGCCAATGAGTATCTCCATCTTTGATCTTACAAAAAATCAAAGTTGCTCTCTTCTTTGCTGCTTACAAGTTCAATTTAAAACATGTTTTTACCCACAACCAGGCCTCAACAAGATTAAGCATCTCATCTTCTTGAGTGGTATGGCAGGCTAGTTTTATTATAATTTAAATGATGTAGTCATACATGGTAAAGGTCAACATCTAATTGAAATCCAAATGTAATATTTAAGTAGCTATTTTTTTTTTCTAAAGAGGTTTTCATATGATTTCATTTATTTGTATTATAGAACATTTGACATTTTGCCCCCAAAGCACTGTGAAGTTATTTCAAGAAAACTATTTATGAGTGATTAGGTTTTAAAACCTGCATTATCAAATTACTCTGAGCATCTTTTGAGACTATATATATATATATATATATATATATATATATATATATATATATATATATATGAGTAGTTGAAGTCTCCTATTTTGTTTGTAAAAACGAGCTTATTCAATGACATGTAATCAAACGACAATGTACAAACAACCAAGATGTGTATTATTTATATATGTGCAGTTTCTTTATATTACTTCAAGGGCTTGGACTGGCACTAAGGGAAATCTTGCCACATTTAAAAAGCACAGAATAATAATAATAATAATAATAATAATAATAATAATAATAATAATAATAATAATATTTCTGGTAAAATTAAACATTAAAAATCTATATATGTTAAATTGTTTAAATGTATAACGAGTGAATAAAATGCATGCATTTTTTAATTAATACATCTAAATATTTATATTGAGATGTTACAATTAAATCTTTAAAATGCTGCTTCTTTCTGACCAGTAATTGACTACAACATCATAATATATATACTGTATATTAGATCAGATGAGCCCGATATAGGCTTTAGCATATTGCAACAGGAGCCAGTTTAAAAGCTTAATTTAATCACAACCGTACATAATTTGGCTGATGACCTCTCAAACTGCAGGACCGATAAAGAGCCAATGAATAAAAAGCATATTCAATGCCCTGACTGTTTAAATATAAATGCAACACCCAGAAAAAAAAACCCAATAAATATGGTACTCAGTGGTAATACATGTGTATACTGTAACTGATATCATTTGGATATCATGGAGAGTTTTGCAGCACACAAGCGATAGAGTTTTTTTGTTTGTTACAGGAAATATTCTTCACACACTATATACCCTATTCTTTTATACCATGACAAGGGTTTACACACACACACATATATATATTATATATATATATATATATATATATATATATATATATATATATATATATATATTTTTTTTTTTTTTCTTTTTTTCGTTTTTTTTTTTTACATTCCTGGCAATGCACAGAGATGCACTGTGCCTGGTTGGGATACCTGGCTGATATCAAGTGTAATTGGCCCTTGTGTTATTTGTATTGCAATAAGCATTTCTTAACAAAGGACTTGCAATGTGATTACAGAAGATCATGAGGTGTATGTTTTTGTCTTAATAAACTGATGATCCTTCAATTTGTCCCTGGAAATGTTATGCATTTTTTGATAAGGTACAATGTTTTGTTAAATTCCTCCCTGCTGAAGTTGTTATGTTTAATGGTTTAATTAGAATTGTTAATTGTTTTATTATTATTATCCCCTGCACCTGGTGATCATTGTAAATTAGAGCCAGGTGCAGGGTATAAAAAGGAAGCAGCCAGTCTGTCCAGGGCTGGTGTGCATAGAAAGCCCGCTTGTTAGTGTGCGCAAGCGTACAAAGACAAAGGTACTGTGTAAAACGTTTTTGGTATTAGTGATTTAAAAACTGTGTGTTTTGTTGATTTTGTTTTAGTGTGTTACAGGTAAACAGCTTAGCTGTCCTGTTTTATAGTGAGGTTCCTGTATTGTGTTTAGTTAGTGCTCAATAGAGCTAGGTGTTTATTTAGTTTATTTTGCTTTATTAAAAATCTTAGCATGCAAGCGCTTTCAAAACCCTCTATTTCTGTGTCTGGGTCAGTATTTTAAAAGGCGAAACGAACCTGAACCGCAAGGCTCGTTTACAATATATATACTGTATATATACACACATAAACATACATACACACACACAAGCAACATTTCAACTGCATTTAAAGACAATTCTATTTGAAAGTGTATTTTGTGTTTCCAAAATGGACAAAATTTACTGAGTTTTATTCCCCAGTAGAATTATGCCACCTTTATAAAGAAAATTACAGTAACCACAAATTGCTCTCAACAATTCCAATACTTCTTAGCTTTGACCACTTTAAAATCAGACTTCTCTAAGATTATAAATATAACTTTTTATGGCTCTGTTATTACGTACTGTGAATGGGGAGAGTGGGCCAACCTTGTGGCTGTAGCGTCGGATCGCCTCTCTGATGTGGGCGGGCTGGATGGCATCGTTTTGAGCCTCGAGACCACAGGCTGCAGCACTCTGCAACAGAAAAACACATCAACTGTTACTAAATCAAAAACATTGCTTTCTGCATGGCTCTGCACAACAGACCTACAGTACACACAATCAGAAAATTGAAACCTCTGTAAATGCAACACCTAAATCTTATGACACAATTAAACTCCCCCAACTATAAAACAAAAGGCAGAGACGTCATCATTAATTTAAGCACACACACAACTATTATGAGGCATACTGAATGTCTCATTTTGGTTGATAAAAAGATTACTAAAATGGATTAATCCTTCTTCACTCTATGCGGCCTGTTGCGCTACCCTTGAATCTCAATGTTTCACTCCTGCTTCAAATTAATTCATAAAATGCAGCAGAGAAATGTATTAGATGGCTAAGATCCTGAAACCGGATGTTGTGTAGATCTCAATATTAAACACAGACTTTAATAAAGAAAAATGGAAGTCAATTATTCTTTTTTTAAAAGTGGTCCAATTTCCTTATTAAAAATGATTTATAACAGCAGCCACAGATCCACATCCATTTAGAGGGGCACCCTGACTCAAAGTTGAACTTCATCTTTCCTGAAACTGTGTAAAAAGCAAATATCTGAAATGTGCATTTCTACCTTTGTAAAGCAGTAAAGTATTATGTGGAAGAAAAAAAAAACAACAACATTCAGCTACACTTTTCCATATGCTGAAACAAAGAACTGTCAGAATCTCTTCCCTTGAGATCTTGTATTTTGATTATTATTAGTTTCTCCAATCTAATCCTACAAATAACTTGATTATGATAATGATGAAAATGAAGAAGAATATAAAACTACTGGGAGGGAGGTGTGAATCTGCTTTAAATCACTTATCGAAATCTGATCCTTTACTGTAGGTCAGTGAAACCCAATTAAACATACATAATGACACAAACGAAATGTGCATGGTACTTTGTACTTCGTAACTAGTTTGTCTTGAATCTTTGATGACCCACATTTTGATATCTTTCTTTTCTACTTTCTTGAATTAAAATGATATGCACAGACCTTCTTTCTTTTCCTTTGTTTGGCCTTGCTGCTGGAATTGTGTCCCAATCCACCATTCCCCAGGGTGCTTGAGTAAGACTTCCCTTGGCTCTGCTGCCCAGAGGCTGGGGTGGAGGGTGTAGATGGAGGGGTGTTTTCAGGTGAATCTGGGTTGCTCTTTACAGCTACAGACAGCCCATGAAGATGTGCCTAAAAATTATGTAGGTTTAAAAAATATTTTTTTAAATACATTTTGAAACAAAAACTAGTGTTAAAGTCCACACAAAGAAGCATCCACTGTTGAAATATGTTCCAATCTAGCAGATTCTATTTAAATTAAACATATGATGAGAAGCATGCAATGTCAGCACACAAGGAACATGTTAGAGAAATCAGCTATATTAAAAAAAAAAAAAGAAACACAGTGGTTTACTACTGCACATACCAAGCTGACATTTGTTATGTTCTCAGCGGCTACTAGAAAACAAAGGAGGTTAGCTGCATGAAATATGTGTTTGTGCTATTTCATACTTTTTATGTGGGATGCTTAAAATGTATTGCAAGCAGGGTGGGACAAATCACTTTGTATGCTGGTGGCCATTTGGCCACTAGCTTTCAAAACCTAGTGGCCAAGTGAACTTTTATAGTGGCCATGTGACAGAGAGCGAATTAATCCGAATCAACAAATCTCCCTCTCGACCAGTTTCATTCACGAATTGGAGGAGATGTGATTGAACAAGCTATCGGAGGAGGCGGGGCTGAGGGTACTTTAGGGGGCGTGATGCCGTAATCGGTTCCTTTGTTGTGGTTGATGGGAGGAAACGAAGACGCAGAAAACAGTGAGCGAATTGTTTGTATTTGTTGCAAATAACTGTGTACCATTGTCTTTGCCAGACGGCTATTATACATATCCGGGAGCTGCCGCTTCAAGCCAGCCATAAGCCCGGACTTCACTGCACCTGTACACCAGCAAGCACCCCTGGATCAAGCACCGCACCTGCACCTAGAGCACGCACTGTCCAGAGACGTGTCTGTATCTGTGTTGTGTGTCTGTGTTTTTGTATTATTATTTCAGGACTGCAACCCCTTGGTTTATACGCTGGCAATACCCATAGTTGGGAAGAGCCAGCATTTATTATTTACACGGTCATGGAGACTGGAAAAAGAAAATAAAAAGAACCTGAACCGTGAACTTTGTGGTTGTCTGGAGCACCTGCATCACCCTTTCACCTGCGCACTGCAAACCACACTTTCACAGGACAATATGAGGAGACATGTATATTTTGCACAAGTTGCTTTGTTTTCATGTAATTGGTGTTTTTTTTATTATCTTTAAATTGTGGGAGGTTAACAATATACAATTGAGGTGCCAGGGAACTAACTCCATACAATTCCAGCGAACTATATTCTCTGCATAATATGCCAGGGAACTATTTACATTAAATGCCAGGGAACTGTTTTCCAGGAAATAACTATATTAATCAAATGCCAGGTAAGATAACTATATAAAGATTCCAGGGAAGTGAACACATTTCTTTATTTTTCAGTTACTGTCATAGTCAAGCTGGCTAAAATACCAACACTCTGTTAGCTCCTCCTCATCATCTTCAATTATTCTCATTTTCATGGAGTTGGCCAGATGCGGATTTTCCAAATCCAAATGCAAATAGATTTGACTTTTGCTTCATTTTCTTTGACATTTTATTTAGGGTAAGTAAGAGATATTTTGAAAAAAAAAAAAAAAAAAAAATCACATGCCATCTAAGCTAATCAACTGAGCAAGTCAGGGAAACTCAATGGCCTATAACACTGCAGGACTCCTGTAACACAGATCTTTTTTTTTTTAAAGCTGTGTAGTTATTTTAAAGCTGTAAGGCAGCACAGACACCTCAACACTTCTTTTGCCCCTTCTTGTTGTTGGGGTGAGGGGGATCGCCTTGCTTTTAAAGTTTCTTAATTTTCTTTAAGTTGGCAACAGTTGTCTCTTCCGAACTGCATACAACGCAGAATTCATTTGGAATGATCATTTCCGCTGTTCTACGGAAGTAAAGGGGGCCGGTTCCACAAAAGGATTGGCTCTGCAAGATCAATAGGGCAGTGCAGATTCTAACAGTTAAGCAAAAAGCCTTTACTACAGAACCGAAGTTCTGTTGTATATACTGTGAATGCTTAGTCACCAATGTGACGACTTCATGGTAAAATCTGCTGGCCATATTAAAACTAAAGGTCTCATTTGAGGACCGGACGACCTGATCTGAACCACCCTGACTGCAATTTCATTAGGATACACATCCAGTTCAGCACTAGCATCAGGTCATTACGAGTTTGGTGGTGTGTTACTTAAAAAACAGTTGTTTGTTATATTTAGTTTTTATAGCCAGTGTGAGTGTCATGGCTGCCTAATCACTTTAATGGGAATAACCATATCTATCACTGGCAGGAAAGTAAAGAGCCATTCAACCACAAATAAACCTCAAAGATGGTGCTACAGCACATAAACTACTATATAAAACATATTATTATTATTTGACTTTTCAGGTGCATTTAACATCTATTCAATGTATAGGTGTGAATATGTATTTTTACCATGGTGTAAAAATGGCACCTATCAGTTTTATGCCACGAATGGTGAGACGCAGAGGATTTCTCATTTCTTGTGTCATAAAACTGATAGAATAAAAGATTCTTGGCAGTAACTTATTTCTACCACATGGTTTTAATTACATTTTCTAAAAAAATATTATTTCTACAGGATCGTTGTTTTTTCCCCCACCTTGGTCGAGTAAAATAGATGTGGAATCTTTTTCAAACCGATCTGCTTGCAGGTAACTGACTAGTCAACATGAACAACATCACAGTAGTGTCAGTAGAAGTATCAATTACATTATAACAGCTACAGATTCAGTGTAAGATCTAATTTTGCTACCAGAAGAAAAAAAAAAATTGTGTTTTCACGTCAGCCTAAAACAATTCAGCAATTTGTAATATTATACCATTAGCTGCACTCTTGTTTGAAAATCCAAATACTCCTGTTACTGTATGTGGGACCTAATCATGACTAATTAAGCAATACAAGATAATGCACTTAAAGATCATTGCAGAGTGTTGTGCCTAAATGTAGCACTGTCTACAATAACAAGTTAAAAAATATGACACTATAGTATAAAAAATGATTAGGCAATATTATTATTATTTATTATTATTATTATTATTATTATTATTATTATTATTATTATTATTATTATTATTATTATTATTATTATTATTATTACCAATAAACATGCAATTCTGTACCAGTAAACATGCAATTATTTTTTTAACAAAGTATTTGACTGCATTTCTACTTTACAACAGTTTATTAACATTATATATCACTGTTTTACCCTTTAATTTAACCTAATAGCTGCAAAAGACATTACCTCAGCAGTAGCATTATGGTACTGCATGTAAGCTGCTGATATTGCGTGGCTGAATGGGTCTCCGGCTTTAGCTGTCATGTCTTGTTTCACCAAAAGAGCCAGGTCAACCAACTACAAATATGCATAAAAAGTATTATTAGGTATATAAATAGGTTACAATGTCAATACAAAAATGGTAAGATACTAATCATTGCAATAATGCTGCACTAAGAAAGGTATAAAACAAAAGCAAAGAATCACAAATCTGTAGCTTACAAATTATGAGGGAAGACAGTAGTGATTTAAGTTGCAAAGCTGTAATAACATTGCAGAGAAATCAAATTAATCTCAATTTAAAAAAAAAACAAAAGCTTTGTGTAATTTGGGAACATCAGTGTAAAAGAGTTGATGTATTGTGTAAACATAATTGTTGTATCAGTACAATTAAGAGCATGTCACAGCAGTGAATAATCTGGTAATAAAGTACCTGTGCCACTGTCTCATATGCCAAGTAGGACAGGATTTCCATGGCAACAGCATTTGGCTTTACTTCCAAACTGCTGCAGTCCAACCATTCCCTAAATTTGGATGCTTTTTTGGCTGATAATGAGAAAGAACATACATGGTATTAATTTGTTTAGCTGTAACAATTCTGAATAAGGGGCAGAGACACAATATCATGGCACTGTCTTTATTAAAAACAAACAAAAAAAAAAAGACTGTGTCAAGCAAACACAAAGTTGGCACACTTCTTTCGTGTTTAGAATCCAGGACAAAGCAGCAATATAAACCAACTGCTTAACATAAATGTATATTACGTACAGTAGGCAAACCACTGTTAACTGGAACTGAAAATATATAGGATGAGAAATGGAATTTGTAACTGAATAAGCAGAGCAGGCCCCAGCAGCTCAGGTGACAGAGCACAAGAACACAGAGAGAGAGGCCAAGGTTCAAGTCCTTAACTATTTGCAACTCAAACCAGTATCAGTATATACATCTATCCCTCACATATTGATGATATAAAGAGTTGTCAGTTATATTCTGCAATGTAGACTACAGCTATGGTCAAACGTTTTGCATCACCCTATAGAATTAACTAATTTTGCTTTATAAAGTCAAATGAAACCTGCTGAATAATGTTACGTTAACACATTGAATTAGATACTGCTTAACGAAACACTGAGAACTGTGATATTTTGAAATCTAACATGAAATACTGTACTACTATTATGGCTTCTGGTAGACTTTTGCAATATCATTTTGTTGTTTCTTTAATTACATGATGTTAAACAAAATATTTCAATTATGTTCATATAGTTTTCTTTTTTAAATCATATCTCAATCCAAAAATTCTAGGTGATGAAAAACTTTTGGCCACAGTAGTACTGTACGTCCTCTCTCCTTTTGATTGGTGTTTTCTAATGTCATTAAACTTGCTTCAAGCACTGGATAGTAAAGCAATTACTATATAATGGTTTTTGTCCTCATGCTCATGGAATTATAATGATAGACACTGATACTGTTAAATATTAAGACTAGTCCTAATTTTGTTAGTGAAGCACAACTGAAATGGATGTGCTGAAAACATGTTTTGGTATATCCACTGACATTTAAAGAACAATAAGGGCTGTTTTTAACAGCCATGTGATTGCACTGTTGGACAATACTAAAATCGTCATCCATTTCACTGTATTTTTGGTGCTCATTTCACTTACAGCCTTTTGTTTGGTGGTCATGCGCTTACTTGTAATGTTTTTAACGGCCTCTCTAATCTCAATCCTTTGACCCTGATTCTTAGTCATCACTTCACAGCATCTGGAGAGATGTTTTGCTGCAGGATCAAGCCTGTTAATTTATAGTCTGTTATTGTCACGGTCTACAAAACACTTCCAGTAAGTAGGTTTGTGTGCCGGTAAAGCTTTCATTCTGTCAGCATGTTATTAGTGTTGGAATGTGGTGTGCCGCCTAGCATTGGTGATTACTGAATGGGTAACCCAGCAGGGGTGTATAGAGGCTCTATACAAGTGCCTTGTATGTAAAAGTTCCCTTTCACAGCTAAAAATGGATCCTCGCATTGTCATGTTTGTTGAGTCAGTTGACATGTGGGGAATAAAATATTATGACTTATAATTTTCAGCAGTTTGAGTGGTGGCCACTTAATATTTAATCTTTAAACCCAAATCCTTCTACAGTACTTATCCCTGCCTCAATCTAATAAAATCATGCTATTACTCCTTTTTACTGTGGGAAAAGACAAATAGGTAACACTTTACATTGTGTCTATAATCACTGTGTATTTAAATACATGTGTACATGTGTAATTACAATGTTATTATGCATAGTTACAATGTACTTAACATGTACATTTTTTGCACGATATAACCCTCACCCTAAACCCCACCCTTTTCTGATACAATTGTGTACTTACATATATTGTGCAAAAGGATTTACACATTAAGTACATTGTAACTACTGTACACATAACATTGCAATTATGTGTAAGTACACATGTATTTAATAAGTAACTACTGTGTAACTAAACAGTAATTTGAGACACAATGTAAATATTTACCAAAAAACAATTATAATAAAGCCATAGATGCTTAAATTCATAGTCACAGTATTCCATTGTAAATGGTGGTAGGAGCCAATGCATTTCTGTGTCTGACTGGTTTTATGAATGTCAAGAATTTTCATTTCGAAGAACTTAATTCTGAAAAAAAAAAAAAAAAAACCACCACAACAACAACCTGCCCTTTAACCACCCAGAATATTTTTTGGACTTTCAGAATAGATCTATGACAGATAGATCCTTTTAAATACTTACAAAAGCTGAGCTGTCGACTTTCACAAAATTCAGTATATTGTGCACAATCCATCATTCTAGTCTGTTTTTCAGCTCTCTGGATAAAAGAAAGCTAATGGTGAGAAAAACGGTATAGAATATTAAATAAAAGGTTTTAAAAAATGTATTTTTAATATCAGATTCAATGTATTTTTCCTTAATAAACATTTTAAAGTGTTTTAATTATCTGGGGCTTTTTTTCTTCAGCATAAACATCTCTATCATACTGCTGAAAGGCAACCATTCCATTTGTTTTACATAAGTTCCAGATGCACCTGACCAATGAAAGAATTGTGCATACTGTTCATGAGCAGCAGCAGCCATGTGTTATCATGCAGACAATCTGTGCTTTAATCAGGTGCATACGTGGGAATACCATCAAAGTTCTCCAAGCATCCAATTTACAATTCAAAGGGTTTTTGTTAAATTCTCGGGCATGTTACAGTCAAATAAAACACCACTTAAGGTAAATGTTTGTAATATATTAGATAATAAGTATGCAGTCTACATGAACACACTCAGAAGCCCCAGGGACTTAATGTTATTAATGGCTTCCTAACATGACAAATAACATTCTTCTGTAGTGTTTAAGAACTTAAGCTTTTAGCAATTGCAGCAAAATAACAGTGCTTTTATTGCAGCTCAGCCTATTCAACAGGCATGTAATAATAATAATAATAATAATAATAACAATAATAATAATAATAATTAGTTACAGTATAATAAATACCTTTGAAATGTTTTCTGTTTACTTCTTACTGAACTTGTTTACACCTTGAAATACTAAGATATTTGATAGTTCAGGTAGCCCTGCCTGCTAAACACTGCACAAAACAAACCTTACTGGTTGGTAAAACTGTTAAAAAAGAACAACACTACGTTACATTATTATCCTAGCTCTTTAATCCTCTGTTAGCAGCTGAACTCCAAATTCACTATCCTGTGGGTAGTTTTTGGGTGATATAAGGTTATGAAATAATGACATGATAATAAAGGATTATGAATACCTTTGGATTGTATTTACAAAAAGTGAATCTTCTAAATTTTCAGTTAGAAACTGTTTAAGAAGACCAGCACCTTTCATTGAGGGTGTCACAACCACAGCTGCAACACCAAACAATTTCATACTGTACCCTTTCAGCGTACCAAAGCAAGCCATGTCAAAAAAGTAACAGCATATTGTTCTGCAATTCATCAACAGATACTATTGATGTACAGTACCATCTAAGATTTAGTTGTTGGAATGTGAATAAAGATTTTCTTTTTAACTGTTTGCAATTAATAAGATAATGTTTTAAAATTTCAGTCTGAAACTAGGCTAGATGTTGGCTAATAAGTGACAACTAGAAAAAAAAAATTCTTTAAGGCCCACTATCATGCCTCAATTCTTCTTCGCATCCTTTGCTTTGCAGACTGACTGCAATATACAGTAGCTACACTCATGGGGTTAACTGTACCTATTGTAATTTTTTTAATAATGTCCATTTTTTGTTAAATAAGCAGTTGGCAAGAGGTAAAAAGCTTATTTGGTGTGCATACTTTAATGCAGGTCAAATTAGTGTTCTAGATTTTGCTGCCTTTGAGAATAATATCCATCACCATCGTAAGAGAGACATTTTTTAAATAGTTCAACAGTACTGTATGTATATACCTATTGAATCACATGCACATGCATCAAAGTGGGGCAGATTCAGAACATATGCTAAACAGACAGAGGTATCTTTCCTTACTCTTGTTTGCCTGCTGTTCACGGAGACCACCCCTTCCCAAGATTCCCTGCAGGCTACAGACTCTTGTATATAACTCGCCAACCCCTTCTCTTTAAACTCCTGCTTGAATTTATTACTGCAAGTGTTAAATTTTGGGCTGGCACCTGTATTGAAACATTTCCTGTCTCGGACCACTGATTCCTCAGTAAAATTACAACATGCTGTACATTTACTAGATGTATTTTAATACGGGTCATAAAGCCCACTTAAGGTTTATGACTAACTTTTCCGGGACTTTAAAACTTGGTTTTTACAGCTCTTAGTTTTGAAATGTGTAGAAGCACAGTTTTACTTGCTACATCGTGGGAGGTTACAACAGTAACTTAATGTACAGTAAGTGCAGAATAAAGACTTTGCTGATATTCTTTCAGTTGGCCCGAACAAAGCTGTAATTTAACTACAGTCAGCTGAGAGAAACATACACAAACACAGAATGCAAGTCAGAGTACTGGTTTAAGTAGAGGTTTCTTATAGATTCCAGTAAATACCTCCAGCTTTCACACTGTTAAAGTTTTCAGAACACAAGTAACTTTCCCAAGCTACATTGTTAATCAGTAAAAACCTTGTCACACTAGTTTCTTTATTTCTTATTAACCAAGTTTCTTAATTTCTTCTTAATGTTTTCGTTTTTATGTATTTAAAAAAACATTCCCCTTTCTCTTAACTTAAGGCCAACACATCTGTTGTAAAGTATAGCATACAAATACAGTCCGGAGAATTGGTGTTCAGTACTGGGTGACAGCACATGATACATAATTGCTATAAGCCTATTGCGACCGGGTGGTGTATGTGTTATAGTTCTAATGCCACAAGTAGATCTCTTTGATTAATTTTCTTGATGGTTTGGTATATTTCCAAGTATGCAAAACCTCTCAAAATAAATTTTAAACATATTTGTATGTATCTGTGTTTAATAGTTTGTTGCTTGTAGACAACATTCACAATGGAAATATCTCTAAACTGAAATCTGTAATTCTGAAGGGTACAGAATCTGTGTTTTATTGTAAATATAATTTCAATATTGTAGTGCATTGAAATGATATATTATTATTTCCGACATGTGGCAGTGGCGCAGGCGTTAAAACTCAGGGCAAAACATGGTACCAAAACCACTTCACAGGATGAAGTCTGATTGCACCCGTTTATATATAGACCAAAAAAGACATAAGAAAAAAAAAAGACCATTACAGTCTCTGGATCCTTAATTGAATAAACATATGTTGGATAAAGACAAAGTTAAATCAAAGCAATTAAGTAATGTTACAGTATTGCAGTACACTCAGGATGTCTGGAAAAATGTGTCCTTATTTCCAATGTTTTAAAAATGAACGTACATCAATTACTTGTTTACCAGCTGTCATGGAAACACAGATACAAACTGAAACAAAATAAACTCCATTTTGAAATGTGAAACAAGCACCAGTGTTATTATAACTGTTTAAATTTCACGTCCTCATGGATTTCCACTAGACATAAAATATTATGTCTAGTGGAGCTTCCAAACTACTACACTACAATTTACACAACAGGGTATTAATGGGCTTTCAGATAATGTAACTATGGTAACACAATAGGATGGTATTGGTCATATTCATTGTACTTTGTTTTCAGTACCAGCATTTCTTCTTTATGTACAACCCGTCAGATACACTCCCTCTATGTACTGTATGACATGGCTGCTTTTAAATGAAACAGCTGCTCTCAACGTTGTATTTACATTTGTAAATAGAAGAGAAATGCAAATCTATAAAAATATAAGAAAATATCAAGGCACTCTCCCCTATAGTCACCTGTTTACAATACATGGTGGTTATTCTGGAAAATATTAATATTTATAAAGAAATACAAATGTCTGTAATTACATGTCTATAAGTGTACTTGATTTTAGATTATGCTATATTTTTTTCCTTTGATTTATAATTTGCATGTTTGTGTACTTTGATTGTGAGGGATGTAAATGAGAGAACTTGCAAAGCCAGCATAATCGTTAAACATTGTTATAATTACAGTCAAATAATTAAAGAGAAGATGTGTTGTTTCTGAGAACAGAGAAAAGACATCAAGGAAACAGCACAGCACTGAGGCTCTAAATTATTACAAAGGCCACTGTATCTATATATTCAATTAATTATGCTTCAGATACCACACCTTGAAAATCAAGTGATGTGAGCTATTTCACTAAATGTTTTTCCTTCTTTATGCAAGTCAAGGTTGTTATAATAGTAGAAAACACTACTGGAGGCTTTGAGTAAATTGTTGATGCTCATAATGCATCAGTGTAGAAAAATGCAATACGTCTAAGACTTTTGTGACATGAATTAGTGAGAAAAACCTTGCATACCTGCACCCTCATTTATATATATATATATATATATATATATATATATATATATATATATATATATATATATATTTTTTTTTTCTACTGACTCCATGAGACACTTCCTGTCCCAATTGTTTTGCTTTTGATGAAGAAACCATATGTGTTTCATGAATACAATGATTATGTGTATATTAGCTTTGCCATCTGATTGTTTTTTAACCAGCCTGGACAATTTTTGTCCTGCCTTGCCAGCAGTGGCACTGGAACAATTTTTAAAGTGGGGGTGCTGAAAGCCATTGAACAAAACTGTAACTCCTGTATATGATGGAAGCCATGCAAAGCCAGGGGGTGCTGCCACACCTCCAGTGCCCCTGCTTGCCGGTTGCTGGTGAAAATATTTAATGGGCTGTTTTTTGTTTGTTTTTTTTCCTCACTCAAGACTGTGATCATACTGGGACACATTTGTTTTTTTGTCCATATAAAGCTTACAGCAGTATACCTACCCAATTAACCTATACGCAACAGCTGATGCCTATCATCGGCATCTATCAATCAATTTGCTGTTGGTGTGGGAGGAGGCCAGTGTCTTGTTGGCAACCCTACTGTGTATGCAAGTCTCATATATCCAAATGGTATAGTGTGCTCTTTCAAGCAGCCGGGGGAGGGGTGGGTTGGAGATGTGTCATTAAAAATCTCATGGAATTAATGTACAAAGTTGACCTTGTTTTTTTATCTTCAAAAACAACAGGAGCAAACTTACCACTAATTATTTTTTTTTCTTTCTTCAGACTACTATGGTACCTTCTATTTTATATATGTTGTGCCTGTTTGTAAGCCTGTTTTGTAGTTGAACCATTCTATATGTATACAAAATATACCTATACTGCTATTTGTCTCAGTTCATGATGCCAGATGCTGATCACTATGGACAAACTGGATAAAAACGATAAAAATAGGAGACTGTGTGGTCCAGTGGTTAAAGAAAAGGGCTTGTAACCAGGAGGTCCCCGGTTCAAATCCCACCTGAGCCAATGATTCATTGTGTGACCCTGAGCAAGTCACTTAACCTCCTTGTGCTCCGTCTTTCGGGTGAGATGTAATTGTAAGTGACTCTGCAGCTGATGCATAGTTCACACACCCTAGTCTCTGTAAGTCGCCTTGGATAAAGGCGTCTGCTAAATAAACAAATAAAAACAACAACTTATCATCACTGGACATAATAATATATTTGCAATTATATGTACATATTCCCTGTATTCAAATTAAGGATCTTAAGTAAGATGTATTTAAACCTGTTTCATACATATAAAAACACATATAAACACTAATAAAACACTTATAAACTTCTTAAAAAAAAAAAAAAAAAAAAGAAGATTTGATGAGTACTTAAGAAGAAGTAACACATGGCTTTCCAAATAAGCACTGGCAACATAATAACTGATTAGGCTGAAAACAAGTACTGTGTCTGTCACTAACATTAGGATTGAAGCGTTTGTGAAACTTAAAATGTTTCAGTTTGGATTTGCTTAATGGAATTTGGCGAAACAAAATTACAATTACATCATCTAGTTGGTTGGAGTACTGGTATACTGACCTGACAGTACAAGACCCAATTATAAATTATAAAAGCAATGTTCAGCCACACTAATCATTTTTAACTAAGTGTGGTTCTCATGTGATGGCAGTCAACACCTCATAGTAAATCAAAGATTCCCTTTACATCCTGTTCTTATAAGCAAATCAAAATTAAGATTTTTGCTATTCAGTATATCCAGTTCTTTGGAAATGCATTTCCTGATTTTTCCTTCATCAATGACAAGGCTAGCTTTTAAAAAAAAGTACTTCTAATTTCAGTGGCTTTTGTCATACAGCTCAGCGTTCTTTGATACACAATTATAAATTATTATTATTATTATTTTTTAAATTATTATTACCTATTATTTCCTGGTTGCTGTGATATATTATATATATATATATATATATATATATATATATATATATATATATATATATATATATTTTTTTTTTTTTTTTTTGGTCGCCCTGTATCACTGGTCATGTTACATGGAGCGTGACAGGTTCTTGTCAAAAATATAGGTTCTATTAATTTAGTCACATTGCTGCACATATTCACTGTCACTGCCTTTAAAAGGTGTTTCAACCCCTGTGATGTACTTATTTCTGCTCGGCAAGCATTGCCCACAGCTAGAGTTTTATGAACAGTTGGCTCCAGGGGTAAATTGAACAGATCTGTTCCAATTTAGCTACTTGATCCAGTGATTAGAAAAAAAGTGAAGTTCTTGCCACAGAAGTGCTGTTTTTGTAGGAAAGTACAGTCTATGTATCTCCCAACAAATCTCAGACCAGCACCCCAAAGAGTCTCTCTGCAATCTTGGCATTATGGAGAAACAATACAGATCCCACACAAGTTGACAAAGATACTTTTAAACAATACCATCTGATAGTGGTGGAGTAAGTCAGAGAAAATAATAGTTGGCGAGGAGATCTGACAGAGCCCTAGAAATGATTGATGGCTTGCCTAAAGAAATACAATCCAGGCTGCTGACAAAGCAAACTCATCCTTGTGTTGTATGATCCGAAATAATACAAAAAAGAGCATCTTAAAGACTACTTTCTATGACCTGCTCTACATGCGTGGCTTTATAAGGACAGTTGAGTTACTTTAAACACTACGCTTCCTCAATCAAACTTTTTTTTTTTCTTAAATTGTATCTGTGAGCCATCTTGTCTTTTTAACATTATCCCATATGTTGGGGTAATTACTAAATTAGAAACTCAATTACTGTTTTGTTTGGTAGATGATAGCAAAGGCTTACTGATCTGGTATTAACAAAAAAAATAAAAATAAAAAAATAAAACAAATATGAGTGACAGCAATAGATAAATTTGAATTCAAAATGAACATGAAAATGAGTATAAGAAAACTGAAATTAAAAGTACACCAAGTTACTTCCCAGGAAATGTGGCATTCTGAATTGATTCAAATTTCAGTGGGCAGGTAATACATTTTGCCATAAGGCCCTGCTCTCTAAACAAAGTAAGAGCCCCTGGAGAACATGGTACTTCATTCCCTAATATTGTTCTGATCGCTTAAACATATCCATTAGAACACTCCATTAAAAAAAAAAAAAAAGCTCAGAAAACCACAGCCACTCTGGGCTACTTCCAGGATGACTAGAGCTTTATTGAAAAGGGACATGAAACGACTTGTGTTTCTATGTTTCATTATTATTATTTTTTTCCCCTTTCTGGCACTTAAAAGATTCTCATTTAGGAAATATAATTACAACTTTTGCCTGGAAGGTTATGAGTTTTAATTGGCAGTTTCCAAATGAAAGACAACCATTTTCTTTTCTTCCTCTAACTCTGTAAAAAGGAAAATAAATATATGGAAAATATGAAAATGTTTTTTCCTTTCTAAAAAATGTAATACCTCAGCCACTGCTTTATTAGAACTGCTTATACCTAGAACTGCTTATACTGTGGTGCAAAGTTGAAATAATTATATAGAAACAGAACTTAAGTCTAATTTGATAAAAGGCTGCTGACACTGCAAGACAAGTATTTTAGCTCAGTATTAAGTTGGTTCACTCATCTCCTCACAGCTTAATAAGAGTAGAAGTAACCTGTCAGTTGAAAGTGAACCTTAAGGTTCTCTTCATTTGAATGCTCCTGCTCATTAGCTCAGCTTTAACTTTAAAAATCCAAAGAGTGTGGGTGTTAAACCGAAATGATCCTTAAGCAAATGACTGGGGATTTTCAATTAATAAATTCCTTTATTTAACCAGCTGAGGAAATATGTTCTTTGCTATGGATGGGGTACTTAAGTACAATGATATAACAAAATGGATAATTTTTTATAGCACTGGGCAGAATATGGCAGTAACCTACTGTACTATATAAAAGTTAGAATCTTTATTTTGGATCAGTGGATTGTGGGACACCAGAAGACTAATGGCAGTTCTATATTTTTTGGGTGTGTTTAGTTCTCCCAAAATAAATCTGGATACGACTGAACTTGGAGCCTAGTTGTCTGCTGTTTTTCTTATTGTTACACTTACTTTTATAGTACAATAATGATGACGTGGTAATATACATTAAAGATAGGAAATTGCATTCCCGTTCTGATTACGGTACAAAAAAAAAAAGAAAAAGAAAATGCTTGATGCAGTGTTAAGGTTTGCAATGTTGGAATCTACATAGTGTTATCCGTAACAATTGGTGTGCCACATATATATATATATATATATATATATATATATATATATATATATATATATATATATATATATATATATATATATATTTTAAATACAATAACTATATTTCACATTAAATCAAAGTTTATTGGATTTCTTAAAAGTCTGAATATCTGTATGACTATAGACAGCCGTTTAGATGCGACTGATTCTTGTGACATTTATTAAACAATAACATCAAAGGCCTATTTAAGAAAAAAAAGTCTAACACAGTTACAGTTAAAATATGATGTGTTTTTATAGTTAACAATTAGAAGTAGCTGAGATACAGAGTTTTCATTTCATCTTAATATAAAGTCCAATACATTGGCTGATCTTAAAACACAGCAAAATAACTATTTTATTTCATGCTTTTTTTACAAGCAATGTTGAAAAAAAGTATTTGAGAAACTCTAATTGTTAAATTCAACGAGCTTGTGTTCTGAATTCGGCAACATAACAAATACTACTAGTACCACCACAGCAATGTATTAGCAATTTACAAAAATATATTGGTGATATTTTACTTGGTTTCAAATGCAATAACAAAATGGTCAGTATAAAGCTGAATTTAACCAGATTTGTACTTTTCATGAAATGAAAAAAAAAATTATGCGTTCAACCAGAAGTCTTATGTAATGTTATCAGGGAGAGAGACGACAGGGATAAAGGCATCGCATTAAAACTTAAAAATGTAGCTCTACTATTCTTTTCAAAGGGGAGTTTATTTTAAACTAAATATTTTTCAAACATATTTCGTTTCACAAAATCTAACTATAAAGTTCCCCATAGTGTTTCAGACTTTGAACTTCATCGCCTTTTTCTTGCACTAGAATCAATAGCCTAGTGTAACCTGCTTGTTGCTATGTGAAGTATGCAGAGGAATGTAGTGTTAAGAACTGATACTGGGGTGGAGGAAACAGTGTGTGTCATCCATGGGAGTGTGTAATACAACACACTCATTACAGGAGTGACAAAACGTGGAATGCATTGGAACACAACTATATCCAAAAATTACGGTTACCATAAACAGCCCTTCTAAAATGAGTGTGTTCACCTCTGAAGTTGTACAGGAAAGTGCAAATCTCTCACTTAACCACATAACCACAAAATGCCAGCTGAGATTATAATTTTTGGGGGGTTTTCAGCAGTGTCCACTTTTTAACAAAAGATGACCTTAAAAGTGTTCTGTTTTTCTTTTAAAGTATATGATTTCAAACAGTTAGCATGTTGACTGCCACCCACCTCCAGTCTCTCCTGCTTGACTTCATCAACGTCATCATCATCAAACAGGGCCAGGAAATCTCCGGTTTGATCAATGGAGCTGAGGAAATCGTGAGCCAACTTCTGCCGTTTGTTTACACTGCTGCTGCTGAATTTGTCTACATGTGGGAGAAAAGGGGAAGGAAAAACAGCTACAGACAGTTTCTACACATCTGCTGCACAGCTGTGTCTGTTTATACCTGACCCCTGCACTTTTATCAAATGAGCCTCTATCAGCTTTCGAGTGTTCATTTTAATTTAATTTTCACCCAAACCTCAAACAAATAACAGAAAAGACCAACATAACCGAATTTTGTATTTAGAATTCGCGGGTATGATTCCAGGAAGATCAAGTACACATTCACAGTGTAAACTGACAGAAAATAAAATGTGGCCTACAGTATTGTAATGATCTAAATACACAATAAGAACTTTAATACTGTCACACTAAAAAGTATAAATCTGCTTTTTTTGGGGGGGAACCTTATTTTTTTCAGTTATGTCAATAATCTATAGTTTTTCAACTCAATGTTACATAATAATCTTTTCAGTGCCTTTGTCATTTTATAGTGTCTCCCAGTGTACCAATGAAGAGAGACTCAAGTTTATTTTTGAGCAAGGGTTAAACATCATGAACAGGACAATAAAGACACTCATCTTGTAACTGAACTCTAACACATTCAATTCTAAACAATTTGTTGTTTGTTTTAAGATAAGATTGCTCAGATTTATAATATTGAACTAAGGACAAGTTTACAAGCTCAGTATCTGATTTCAGGCATAATTTAAGCAATGTACTGAATGCTTCGCAGTACAACTATATAACATACAATGATACTACTTAGAATTTCTTTTTATGCACAGACACAGTACAGGCTCCTGTGCAATACAGACTGTTGGATTTTTCCTTCCAAATGCTGCCTTTAAAATGATAATCCCATTGCTCAAATTACTTGAGGAAAACATCTAAATGAGTATTTTAATGTATTGAAAAAGATATTCCCCTCTTATCTTGCCTATTGTTACACAAATGGCTAGGACAGATGATTTTTCCTTCTCTTGTTAAAACTATTCATGGTAAATATGATAAGCTATATTTTGGAAAGTTGTTTTAATCCTGGGTTTTAATTTTTGGTGTAAAACATCACCCAATATGCATAAAACATTTGACATTGTTTTTTAATGTATTGAGAAAAGTAGTTTGATTATTTAAAAAAAAAAAGAAAAGAAAAAAAAGGTAGGCTAAATAGAGAATGAGTAAAAAACAGCCACCTATGTAACTGAGTTGAAAGCTCAATTTCCCATTCATATAAAATAATTCATGTTAATGATTTTAAAAGACCCTGGTTTCTCCTAGTTCTTTTTTCCATGAGCCAAGATCTCACATGAATCGAGTTTGTGACTTAAGTTAGAGCTTCGGAATATTATCTGCACAACCTCAAACTTCATCAGAAGTGTGCCAGATATGTCACTAAAGTACTTGAAACAAACTGCAGTGTCAAACATTCTGTAGTGAAAATATCTTTCTTTTTTTTTTTTTTTTAAGATGCACATAGGAATGTTCTACAGTACATACAGATGCACCTTTACTAGAAATTAATTTCTTCAGTCTCACTGTGTAGCACTACATATCCACTGAATTATATTAAAGACATTTACAATGTTTAAATTCCCAGGAAATCAGGAACCTTACAATTCATACATGGGCATCCAAAAACATACAACTAAAACAAATAATCAACAATATTATTCATTCATATTGGTTTTTACAATACATATTCAATTATTATACTACATACATGTTATACCTTTTATGAGATAATCAACTTTTTTTGGTGTGGTTTAGGGGTTTAGTTCGGTTTGTTTCTGTTAAATGTATGTATGTATATTTGCATTACAAAAAGTTAATTAAAACGGTCTGCTAACCTGGTTTTGGAAAAGACTTACATTGGTGCTGCTGGAATCAAAGTTTAGTTAAGAAGTAAAGACAAAATACTAATATTGAATACAGTACATACCCTGAATTCAAAATACAGAAATTTGAGTCACTATTGGAAGCAATTTTTCTATTTTCTATATTAAACTTGAAACTGAAGAACACATGAATCAAAATGTCAAATCCCAAGTCACAAAGCTTTTCTACAGAATACATTATTTACCATACTGTATTCTGTTTAATGTATTTTTTTACAAGAAGTTGAAAATATTCACCAAATAAAAAAACAAAACATACCATATGTGTATATCATTGAAATGCTTGGACACCAGAAGTTCAAAATGCATTTTCTTGTGAGTTATGATCTCTATAGTGTATAGGTTGTAATTACCTGTTTCAAGGGCTTCTTCGTCATCAATACTTTTAAGGATTTTGGATTTGTAATCTCGGAAAACCATGTATTTCAACAGTCGTTTCATTTTTTTCTGGAAAAGAAAGTATGTTTCTAACTAATAAAGCAGAAACATTATGCCTCTGTGCACTAGCGGAGCGGAGTGAAAACACTGCCATTTTTAACTCTTGCATTAACTGGAGGAAACGTTTTCATGCTTCACTTCTGAAACCAGCACGCTGTTAAGAGTGCATCTGCCAAGAAGTATTTATGTAGTCAAGCAAATCCAACATTGAGTAAAATATAATTATTATGACATTAACTTAACACAAAATCGGTACAGAAAAGCATAGTAGAATTGGAGAAGAAGAACACATGTTTGCATAATTGCAGTTAAACTGTTTTAATCATATAAGTGTCCTTTCTTATGTTTGCAAATAGGGAACCTCATGAGTGGAAAATTATACATATTTCTACCTCGCAAATTTACCTTGTCTTTTCGCATAAGAAATAAAATGTCTTCAGCAGTTATGACCCTAGCCCCTCTTAGCTGTGACACTTCAGCAGCTTGCTGTAACTAAAAAGAAAAAAGAAAAACAAAGTGTTTCTGACTTTTCAATGTTCAAATAACACTCAAATAATCCCGCACATGGTATGGGATCTGTGCAGCGTATAGAATAAACACACAGTAGTTTAGCATACACAAAGTTCTTCATGAAAACAGGCCAGCAACTGTTCTACACACTGACAGCTTGATTGTGTCTTTGAAATCAGAGCGTATGGAAGAAACCAGCTAGATTAAGATCAATAAATGAAAACCAGTCCTTTAAAAATACAATAAAATCTACACATCCTTTTTTTAAGCAGGAATTCAGAACCTCCGAGCTCAGCATTAAGAAATACATTAATACACCTGAAAATAATTTTATGAAATTCAATCCCTCATGCTCAGACGAGCCATGGTTTCACTCAGTATCACTGGATGAATAAGTATATTATTAATTCGAGCTCCCATGCTGGTACAACGTGAACAGCCTATTCAGAAGTTTGAGAAAAAAGTCAACAACAACAGTAGCTGTTTCTAATATTCCTAGAAAAAAGAGTTTTTACTTTTTTTGGCTGCTGCTCAATGGGCAGGAGATCCAGTCCATAAATCATTATATTGGACCGGTCATATTTTTATTATATATTTTTACGCTCACTGCATGCACACTGAATTTAACTGTTTTTGATAATACACTCAATTAATATTGTATTAAGTTTAATACAGGGGGAAACTTTCTCACAATATGTAATTTACAGCAAGAGACAATAACCAGTAACGGTAATGCTAGATAAGCCAGATGTTCAAAAATAATATTATCACACAGCCTGTAAGAAAACATTACTGAAAGAACTATACAATAATGTTAACACCACAATTAAGTCCAGTATTAATTGGAGTTAGTTAGTTAAGTAATCTAAAACATAATAAAATACTTAAATAAATAAATGAGGAGTAAGGATAACATTTATGCTCTCAGTGTCAATTTGTCAATTGCATCTTTGTGTCATTACGTACAAGACTAATCTTTCCTTCCACTCTGTTAGTTCCTAATTTGTAAAATGTTATTTTAGAATGCAGGAAAATAATGATGTTCATATGGAAAGTGTCTCCAAGAAAAAAGAAAAGAAAAGATGGCAGATATGAAGAGCGTCCTTTCAGTTGGAGCTGAGATTTCTTTTTGTTGCTTTAGGGCTACAACACGTCATTAATCAGTGTCACCTTTTTCACGAGATGATTGCATTCCAGATGCAGAGCAGTTCAATTAGAATTTGGTTAGAATTAATAAAACCTTTCATCACAAATCTTTTGGGGTTAAAATTCCCAAATACGTTGAAATCCACAGCTGCTTTACCAATGCATGTTCTTACTCTGACATACCTGACTGCTGTTTTAAAGAGCCTAAAGTTTAAATTTAAAAAACAAAATTGTACCAATGTTCTTCATTTTTAATTTTTAAATTTTTTTTTAAAATACACTGAATAAATACTTTGACCTGACACGGAATGAAAAGCTATTTTTTAATGAGGTATAGAATTATGATTGAACTAATTTAAGTACAGTAAACAATTACGAATAACTACATAATAAAAACAGATGTATTCTTGTAAAATGTCTGAACCTTTATTAAATGGAACAAGTCAGGAAAGATTATATTATATATATATTATATATATATATATATATATATATATATATATATATATATATATATATATATATATTACACATACATATTCTATTGTTGGCACACAGAGATTATCAATGTTTTCAATGTTTTTTTTGTGAAAGGAAAATAAAACTGTTCATATTTATAAAAAACACTAATAATAATAATAATAATAATAATAATAATAATAATAATAATAATACAAAACAATAAAAATAATGTTACATAAGAAATCAAAAGTGTGCCTAAGTTGTTTGCAACTAGTTTTGTAAAATTCTGTTCACAAAACAAATACATAAGAAACCTTGATAATTCAGGCTCAGGGAAGATGAGAGGGGGTGTAAATATAACTTTGTCAGGCTTACTGGTTGGTGATTTACTGATCCCCTAAATAACATCATTAAAATGAAATAACAGTAACTAAAATACTGCAACACTCCTACAGTAGATAAATATGGGGAGTCATCCAATTACTACAGATCAAAATATAACTTCAGGTTACTTACCGTAACCCTGGTTCCCTGAAAGAGAAGATGACCACCAAAACATTACTTATGGGATATGCCTGCTTATTGGTAGGCATTTACTGAGCTCTTTATATCAGATCTGCCGATAGACCCCTTCCTGGGGTGACGTCCTCGGTCCCGCCTACCGAGGGATTAAACAAACACAGTCAGCCCACGGAAGCCACGTTCTCTTTTTGCATCGAACATGTGAGGGGCGACCGATGTGACCTCACTGGTTGGGAAAGTATACCAGTGCTGTTGTGAAGGAGAAGGAACGGCAGCATATGAAGGACGCATCAGAACAGCATAACCCAAGGTTAGCAGTGCAAGCGTGCAACCTCAAGGACCCTCGTGCCTAATGAAGGCAAGAAAGGACCTATCACATTAAGGAGATAAAACCTGGAGAAAGTATGTGACGTAGCCCAGCTAGTCGCAGTACAAATATCGAACAACGAGGCCCCTCTTAAGAGGGCCCAAGATGTAGCCAACCCCCTGGTAGAGTGTGCCCAGGTGGGGGCAAGCCAGCACTGTCATACGTAGTCGAGACTGTCCACAATCCAGTGCGACAGTCCCTGCTTCGAGAGCAGCTGTCCTAGGGTCCGTATACCGTGACAGACAAAGAGCTGGTTAGTACGACACAGAGCTCTTGTCCTATCCACATAACACCTAAATGCCCGCACCGGGCAGAGGAAGTTCAATCTCCTATCCTCTTCCAAACAAAACAGAGGTGGATGGAAAGACTCCAGTTCCACAGACTTGTTCAATTTGGAATGCTGTGATCACCTTAGGGAGGAAAGCAGGGTTTGTACATAGTGACACCCTGCTGCCATCTTCCCAAATACGCATACAGGAGCTATTCAATCACGCTTATATTTCTTTCTTCTTTTTTTTTTTTTTTAAACTGCAAGGCAGTAAATACACCCACACACACAAAACAAGCTAGACTATGCCTACTGCGTACTGAGCACTGTGTGCACCGAGTATCGTGTGCACTGAGTGCCCCGAGTACCGTGTGCACCGAGTGCATGGAGTGTGCTGAGCACTGAGGGCGCTATGCGCACTGAGTACCGTGTGCACCGAGTGCCGTGTACACCATGTGCACTGAGCACCAGGCACAGTATTCACAGTGTGCACTGTGTGCACCGACTGTACTGAGCGCGCTATGTGCACCAAGGTACTAGATACCGTGCACACCGAGTACCTTGTGCACTGTGTGCATGAGTACCATGCGCACCGAATGCACTGAGACGCCACACACAGTGAGGCACTGAAGTACTACACCGAGCTGAGCGTGCATGAGGTACCGAAGCACCAGGGAGCAGCTAATGCAGCGGTGCATACCCTAACTGCATGTAATCACACACCTTGTCAGTGCGCAGCATACACCAGGGAGACACACAGGCTAAGCCGCAGCGGGCGTGTTGAAAAACAACAGGGGGGAAAAACACACTTGTGGGCGTGCCGAGGCAGCCAGCAAGGTCTACTCTACAGCGGGGACCGGTAAAACGCAGCCTTGGTGGAGGAATATACACGGCTGACTTCTTCTTGTTGTTTTTAACACTGCACTGCAGCTAAACCACAGCACAATGCAGGCAAGCTGGGTTGTGCGATCGGGTCACACAACAACGATACAACTTTGTATTTATTTATATTTCGCACTACTGCGCGTACGGCAGTCGGCAAAATCACTCAAGAGCAGGGTTACAGCAAAGCCTAGCCCCGGTGAAGGAACTGCGTTCTCCCGAAGAGTGTAAGTCAGAAAAGACACAAACACACACAGTCCTTTAAATCAATACTGCACAGGCAGTCACTCACATATGACAGACAGCAAGAAAAGGGAAGCGAGTAGGCTGCTGAAGAAAGGAGAAAAGGAAAGAGGCTTTGATTTGGAGCCGCTGATTCCACGAAAGCGGCAATCCAGCTTTCAGCACGAATGCTGGGGAACTGCAGTCAACTCAGAAAAGCTATTTTTCAAAACACGCTCAGTTCAACACCGAGGTCTTACCTTACCGTCCTGAGAGGCAAAAAGAGAACATGGCTTCCATGGGCTGACTGTTTAATCCCTCGGTAGGCGGGACAGGGGACGTCACCCCAGGAAGGGGTGTATCGGCAGATATAAAGAGCTCAGTAAATACCTACTGAGCATTTCATATATTTTTACAAACAAATACACTAGAGAGACACATATCCAGTTAGATGATTGATTTTCAGAATATACTATATATATATGTGTGTGTGTGTGTGTGTGTGTGTGTGTGTGTGTGTGTGTGTGTGTGTTAATAGAACCTCCTGTAGAAATCCACGATTGGAGGACTGGACCTGGACTTCAACACCCATTTGAAAATTAATATCCACAGCAATATATTAAGTTTATATTTTACTTATTCATGTCGAGATCAATAAGTACACTAGAAACATTGAGCACTTTTACATCGTTATCACACTGGCTGCAAATTAATGACATTACTTATATTTTAACATTCAATTCTCAAACTCAGCAAACATGTTAATTTCAATATAAAGCCATACAGATAAATAAAATAAGGAAATGCATGATTAAGTTATAAAACAGTTTGTTGAATATTACAGGCACCTTTTGTAAGAGGTTGCCTCTGACGATGGTTCCAGTTGGATTTGTAGCTGGACTGGGGTTTATACTTCAACCTGTGTAGTTTCAAATTATTCTTATTTCGACTGTGATTGGCTGCAAAGACAACAGGGCCTGCCAGAGATTTGGTAATGTTTGTTGGGTTGGTTTTTCTTGTGTGCAGTTTCCTAGTAACTGAAGACATTGTATTCTGGGAGATTGTGAGTTGATAGTGTAAGTTTTACGGGAGGTGGGAGGAGAGGCAGACAAGCTGTGCAGCAAAATTGCAATGCATATTTTTACACATTAAATTTAAATTTAGTGCTCACCTTGGATTTTTTAGTGCGTAAAAACGACAGGTACGCAGCTTATCTGGACCGCTGTATGTATATGCATGTGTGTGTGTGTGTGTGTGTGTGTGTGTGTGTGTGTGTGTATATATATATAATCGTTTCATTCTAAAAATCAATCATCTAACAGTGCATATGTGTCTCTTTAGTGTATTTGTTTGTAAAAACAGTGGAGGCGTATAGTGGGAAACTATGGCTCTCGAGGGAACGATTATAGTTACCGATAGGGGTAAGCCGCAGGTAACCTGGAGGTAACTATAGTTCTTCCCGAGGGGCCGAGGTCTGCAGTCCATATTTGTTTTATGAATCAGTCAAGAAAGTAATGTTTTTGAAGTCCATAGCGCATAGTTATTAAAGTTTTTTTTGGCATAGAACTTTCCATCTGACTTTCTCACTGCGGCATAGAATTCTCGGAGGAGTCTGTTGAGTTTGTGAACGTCGTATTTATTTACATCGCTTAGTTGGATTTGTTTGAATTTTTGGAAGTCAGAAAATGTTAGGTTATTATCATAACCCTGGTTCCCTGAAATAGAAATATAACCATTACCTGAAAAACATATAACAAAGTGGCTCAGCTGAGCCTGTAATGCAGTCATGGCCACCCCCGAGGGTATAAAGGACTGCGCGCACAGATCTCAGCATCATTTTTCCTTCAAGCCTGATGCAATCATGGACGCAGTGACCTTGAAGCTTAATGGTTACATTTCTATTTCAGGGAACCAGGGTAATGATAATAACCTAACATTCCCTTTCCAGTACAAAATGTAACCATTACCGAATGAGTCGGTATCCCAAGCTGTCGCAAGAGCAAGACTGCTGCATGACTGGAATGCTACAAAGCTAAGCCAAGGCTGTCATGTCCTTTACTATTCGGAACCCCAGTAACAAGTAGCTAGGGCAAACAAATTGCGGGAGAAACTCACCTCTATGCCAGTGTTAAGGGCTGACTAGGAAGCCACCCTTAACCCTCTAGTTCCAAAGCCAGGGTTTTGAGGATCAACAACATTTAGCCTATAGAACCTAGTACAGGTAAGGGGAGTTGCCCACACTGCAGCACTGCAAATGTCCTTGACAGACACACCATGGAATAAAGCCCACAAAGTTGCCATGCCTCTGGTGGAATGGGCATTGAGCTTCTCTGGAAGGGGCAAGTTGGCTCGCTCATAGGCAGTCCTGACTGTGTCTGCTATCCATTTGGACAGCCTCTACTTAGACAGGGCTTGACCATGGGACTTTGCCCCACAGCAGGCAAAAAAATGTTCAGACTGCCTCCAACTTTTTATCCTGTCAACATAATATGTTAGGGCCCACACTGGAAAGCCTCCAACTCCATAGACTGGTTGACATGAAATGCCGAGATAGTCTTTGGCAAAAAAGCAGGATTAGTACAGAGCATAACCTATGCCCTGACTTCTGCAAAAATCAAGCAGACTTTTGCAATTGGGAATGCCTGCATCTCACTCACCTGTTTTGCGGAGGTGATTGCAAGCAAGAAAGCCGCTTTTAGTGATAAAAATTTCAGCTCAGCTGAATGCAAGGGCTCAAATGGAGGCTTAATGAGGGCATCAAGCACCATGTTAAGCCTCCAGCGAGGAACAATATCCTTCATAGGCGGCCAAAGCCACTGAGCTCCTTTCAAAAATTGCTCCACCATGAAGTGAGCTCCTGGGGAAATGAAGTCAATTTTGATACGGCAAGCTGAAATAGCTGCCATAGGTCAGGTCGTAGGGTCGAGTCCCCAAGGCCAGCACACGCCTGAAAGACACCGCACCTGTACCCGTACTGGGAACTTGTGGGCGCTGCTCTGGCATTTTGCAGGGTGTCAATAACCCTATTGGACAGACCCACATGGGTCAAATGCAGCTGTTCAGGGGCCAGACCCAGAGCTGCAGGCTCGACGAGTCGAGATGCCACAATGTCCCCAGTGCCAGACTGAGCAGATCACGGCGCTTGGGCCGTCTTCATGGCTGGCCGCTCAGGAGCTGCATCAGGGCTGAAAACCAGAACTTCCTGGGCCAATAAGCAGCTATTAAGAACACCTTGGCGTGGTCCTGTCTGATTTTCTCCAGACACAGCGGGAGCATGGCAAGTGGTGGGAAGGCATATAATAGCTGGCTTGACCACTGGTGTGCCAAGGCATCTAAATCGCCACCGAGTCCCAGCCTCCTTTTATAGAGAACCAGAGGGTCGTTTCCTGGGAGGCAAAAAGATCCATCTCTGCTCTCTCGAATCTCACCCAAATGAGGCGTACCACCTCGGGGTGAAGCCTCCATTCTGAGGTGCTGGGAACTCCCTTTGAGAGAAGGTCTGCCGCCCAGTTTGTCACCCCAGGCAGGTGTGCAAATAATCCGCCAGCCAAGTGGATGAGAATAGAGGATATTATTAAGCAAAACAGACACTTTTATATGTTTGTTTAGAAAAACTGAGTAAATAAGTGACTGCATTTAATCTACCGAATCAAAAACAAGACAAAAACAATTTTTTTCTGAATTTTATTTGTAACTATACTAGTCTGTGTCACAGTGCACAATCAAAACTTGCACAACAATAAAAACCTACAGAACGAGATACGTGGTTTATTTATCATTATTATTTTTAAAGCTTTTTCTGCTTAAATAGTATAAGAGTTTGTTATTTAAACAAATGTTAAGTTCCTGACAGGGTTTGTAATAAACAAACTACTTTTATAACAAATCTGATTTTTATACAGACGGTTCACTTCCACTCACCTTCCCACCAAACACATTTGTTTCTAAACTTGTCACTCAAACTGCTTGCAGTGTGTGGTGGGCGGGGAGGCGGGAAGCTGTTAAGGGCTGTGCGCTTGTAGCTCTAGTCGAGTAAAACAAAACAAAATGTGAAATGCTAATGTGAAATGCTAATGATTTTAAGGTAATGACAGTATTTTGTGATCACGTGACGCCCCCCCTACAATAGCCATGCGACCCCCTTTTGGGTCAGCAACCCCAATTTGAGAAACCCTGGTGTAGCCAATACAAATACATTAAAACTTGACAGACAGAGGGTGATAGCAGGTGGAACACTGTGAAAGAGACTGAATGAATCTTAGTGTTAGATCTCCCTCCCGACCTGAGAGGGCGCAGTGTAAAGGAAACAGAGTACCCTGGACTGGATGGCCCGACAATTAATTCCCAGGGTTAGGTGAAAGTCGGCCATCTAGTAAGGGGACAGAGCTACAGTACACTAAATCATTGACCCGGACGGGAAACTATGTGGCATCTGCAGATTGGAGGAGCGGATATGCTAGTTAACCAAGGCGTCATGGTTGATGGTATATAATGGGAACGCAGTGATGTGATCTGTTCCTTGGTGAATGGTTACATTAAATGAACAGAAGGAGAACCTGTGTTGTGAAACGTGAGTGTTTTGTTTGTCGTTAATAATACTGCAATTATTTGGATGACTAACAGGATCTGGAGCTGTGGCCAAAGGCCAGCACTAAACCCGGATCAACAACACTGCACTAAAGAACTGTATTCACCACGAGCACTAGAACACGCACTGTGGACTGGTGTTTGTGTTTGTGCATGAGTTACGCGTGGGTGAACTGAAATGGCACTGTTATTATTTCAGGGCAAACCCGCGGATTATAAATAAGCAACACACGCCTCTGTATTGCTTCATTACCATTGTTATTATTTTATGGTTGTTTTGCTACCAAGCCATTGGATTTAAAAAAACATTAAACAACATTGCACCTGGATTATCATTATCTGTCTGTTTATTAATCACTGCTGCATTACCTTCACTTGCACATTGTTAACCACTTTGCCACAAACACAAACAGAATCCCACCCATTTTGAGGCTACATTAGCCAATAGCAATACAGTAGACCTTGGAAAGCATGACATAAGGTAAGCTTTTTTTTTTACTTTTACAAAATTACAAGTAGGCTTAGCTTCCATACCCTCTTATGACGAGCCGCCACCAAGATTTTATATATATTATATATATATATATATATATATATATATATATATATATATAGACACACACACATACAGTGCTCCTTGGATATAACGCTCCTACAGCATGTCCCCCAATTCCCTATACTAGATTCATGCAATATTTCTACCGTAAATACAGTACCAGTGTTA
The DNA here is from genome assembly GCF_902713425.1 of Acipenser ruthenus. Classification (NCBI taxonomy): domain Eukaryota; kingdom Metazoa; phylum Chordata; class Actinopteri; order Acipenseriformes; family Acipenseridae; genus Acipenser; species Acipenser ruthenus. The sequence continues at coordinate 19,218,040 of NC_081193.1, forward strand.
TTCAAACTGTAAACAACTTCTCAGTATAACTTCCATTTCAGTCTCTCCCTTTTGATACAGTATCTGAACTGAAGAAAAGCTGTGCTGGCACTTTATAACACAGATATCTTATTCAGCATTCGTTTCATAACTAAATAAATATTAGGCCTATTACATGGTTATCTTTCCTAATGTATTTACTATTTTGCTGTAAGAAGAGCTGCAGCTTTCTCCGGGAGACGAGACGCTTCAGCTTCACTTCAGCCCCGCTCCGACAACCGAACCTGGGGCGAGCCCATTCCCTCTTCCCCTCTCCCAACCTGCTGTCCTTCTCACACTTGGTTTGCTTGTCTGTCGCTTCGAAATGAATTCCCGACCGCCATTTAGCCAGGCTATTTATAGTTTAAACACTGCTAATTATAATGATATATATATATAGCGTGATTACATGGTGCTTTATGCATGGTTAATTCACAGAAAGTTACATTTTTGCTTCACTATATATGCATTATAGAAAGGGAGTTATTTTATTTTGTATTTTAGTCAGACATATCTATTTAATATTAATTTATGCCATGCAATATAAAGTGTTACCATATATATATATATATATATATATATTATATATATATATGTATCTTTGACTACCAGTATATAGCTCTGTCATTCTAAAAAGTGTTTTTCCTTAGAGACAGTAATGTGGAAGGACTTTTTGCCTTTTGCTTTTACCAAGTTTTCTTGAATATTATGGTGTGTCCCCGATAATAGACTTGTTTTGGCAGTTTAAAAACAAAACATGTAATCTAAATGAATGTAGTCTTACAGCCTGCATGAACATCATGCAAGATTTATTTTATTCCTTCTTTTTTTCCCCCCACACAAATCTCTTTGAATACTTAATTGAGTACATTTGTAAGTAATTCTGGGTTCAGTCTTAAATATGGCTTATCCATGGTTGCTTGACAAGGTGAGAGAGAGAGAGAGAGAGAGAGAGAGAGAGAGAGAGAGAGAGAGAGAGAGAGAGAGAGAGAGAGAGAGAGAGATTAAATATACATAAAAAATAAAGCAGTATAAAAAGACTTTTCAAAACATCTGCAGAGTGGGTTACAAGGCCTTTTAAATCTGAAATATAAACAGGAGTCTAGTGGACGCAACAGGCTGGAGAAACACGATGGAGTACCATTGGAAAATTACAGATATTATATTAATCTACAGTTTACTTGTACTTTTCTTGTATTTATTTATGCATTTACTTATTTATTTGGGAGGGGTGATGGTAATTATATAGTTAGTAATAGTTAACATTTCAGAAATAGCTTAGACTTTCAAAAAGTGTCTGTCCTTGACATTAATCATGTGTTGACAGGGTACATAAACAACGTGGATGTACTAATAAAAATCTAGACACATGAAGGCATTGACTTCTCATAGAAATGTTTCTGAGTTTCTGTTTAGTACTTCTATGAATAATTTATGTAAGATCACTGGGAATATAAAAATGGATTGATTAAAATGGTTTGCCTTACTGAGTTTAAATAATTGGAACAGCACAGGCTAGTATTAAGAAACGTATAGGTACACCGGCATTGCTCATCATTACGACTCCCACACACAGATAGAATCATTAACCCACCCAGCCAGCAGTAACTTTTCTTAACCCATACATTTCTTCCGTTTTTCCCCCACAGTGTTTCCAAGGGAATGGAAATCAGCAGGTGATGTTTGCATATCACCATGGTTTCCTCTCCTACTGTTTTGAACACATTTAGAAACCAAAAATAGGTATATTAGGAGGAGAACTTGCAGTTTAGTTACTGACTGGGAGTGTGTGAGATATTTGTATATCACGGTTTATAGTTACGTATACTGATTCTAGCTCCCACCTCTATGCTAAAATCTCAGTGCTGAAAGTCTTTTTAATTTTTTCCACTGTACAATAGCAACCAAAAAGATACATATAGAGCAATAATTTTGCCAACTAATCAATCTTCTCCTAAAAATATTGCCTGTGAAGCCAGAAGTTAGATTTCCGCAAGACACTGCACGATATGTGGGGCTTCTGGACTGGTTAACATGAACATGCTTTTCTCACATGTGCAGTCTGTTGGAGATACTGTATAGCTACACTGTAATCAAAATCTAGGTACTTAGCCTTTTAGCACATCACACCCATCTATGCACATTTATATCTAAATGGTTTTGTGCTAATCCAGTCCTTAAAATGGTAAATAAAAATGTTGTGTGGTTTAACACGGACGCCTCATTGTGCATGGCTATGCTTACTCTGGATAAGGCTACTTTATTTTAAATTAAACACAAGACCGTTTCCATCATTTCTGTTCTCTTCATATTGAAGTTCCCTTTTTAATTTAAACTTAAATTTAGATCTAAAACTTAAATTTAGATCTAATTTTAAGTTTAGTTTAAACTTAAAATTAGATCTAAAACCCTGGAGAATATGACTACTTTTCTGACTTGCTTGTCCCTCTGATCATACTGAGACGATCTGCTAACAGGAGAGTTACATGTAGTTTAATATCTCAGTTTCTGCCAGTAATATGTGATAAAACAGGTTTTTAATTTCTCTTTGAAAAACCTGCTGTTTTGAAACAGTTGTTATAATTAATTTAAATCAGAATTTTGTAGTTTTAAAGGAGAACCAGCGCAAGAGGTTGGTGCACTTACATAGTTCAGACAATTTTACTTTTGATAACCTGATAATGGTTGTGGAAAATTCTGCTTGATTCAAGCACTGAACTAGCCATTCACTTCAGATACCACAGAAGCTGAGTGTCTTGTACCAGAAAGCAAACATGGCCAATATCTTAAAGGGAAAGATCATTTCTGGGGCACATTTTCATGTCTTTAGTGACAGACTTCTAATCCAATCAAGCACAGAGAGCTTAATTTACAGTATGCCCAGGAGCAGTATGTAATACTTGCTGTTGCCACTAAATACAAGTAGTTTAAAAAAAAACAACAACAACAAAAAAAACACTAAAATAGATGCCAAGCGTTTAGACAAAATAAAAGGTTATGGATAAACTATGTAGTATTCTGTGTACCCACACCTGTCTTCTCTGTCTCCTATGCCTTCTGTTGATCTAATACAGGGATTTGCAACCTTTTTTGAAACTGTACCCCTTCTGTCAGGAGGTTTCAGCTAAAGTACCCTTTACAATTTTCGCTCACTGAATGGTACCACAGTTGCAATAAAAGGCAGAATAATCTGGTTAACACATTTCTTTTTTCCCAGTTTATTTAATATATAATTTTACACAAGTCTGGGACTGACAAATTGCTGAAATCCAAACAGCAGGCTTCATTTGTAAAACTTAATTACATTTCTTTGGATGCAAATAATTAAAAGGCAGTATTTAAGAATCTTAGTAAAAACTCATATTCACATTCTATTGGGCAAAGTCATTATAAATAATACAAAATTGTCTGCAGTGTAAATGTTTATTACGTTACTATTTACTTCCCACCTCAGCATAATTGTGTGCCATTTAAAATGTTTACAATATCAAAAACATTAACCTCAAGATAAAACTATAATTGATTACTAATAATAATACACTTTTATTTTATCAAAGCCAGCATAAAAATGATCCAAAGGGACTCTGTATAACTTTGTCGCTTTGCACTTTATGATTCTTGTATTTTCCTTCAGTTTTCTATTGCTAGTAAAAAATTTACCAAACACCAAAAACATATTCAACCAGCCGCTGTTAATAAAATGCAGCCACAGTTATAAACAAAAAACATCAAATTATAGTATTGTGATGACTATGTATGGTTTACCAGAGCATTTATACTTCTAAACGCAGAAACACTGTGCTTCACTGATATGAGAAGCTGAAAACAGCAAAGATCATGAGCAGCACAGAGCGCTCTCCAGGCACAATCGCCAGACGCCTGCTTCCCCTACATATCAGAGTGGAAATCCACGCAATCGAAATCGCGCATGCGTACAGGTGGAAAATGTGGATGTAAGATTGTGTTTTTTTTTTTTTTAATTAGCAGTTAACTTTGAGCTGCTAACAAAGATTAAATAAGTATACATCATGGTTTAGAGAATCTATAATACTGTTAAAAAAAATCATTATTTTCTCTTACTTTTATTTTTATTTGTGCATTTCTGAGTCATCCTGCATACCCCCTATGACCCTTAGAAGTACCCTCAGGGGTACGCGTACCCCCCGGTTGAAAACCCCTGATCTAATACAACAGGAGTATTTCTTAAATGTTCCTCATCACTGTCCCTCATCTTGCTGGAAATAAAAGTGGGCGTGTACTAAAAAGCTGATTGGCATTTGCTGTACAATATATCAGAGCCCTTTTTCGTTCTGGTCTGACCATTCCATAAACTATTTGTGGTTATGGTTATCGTTCCAGGTGTGACCGGGGCTTCAGACCTCATCATAATCATTTATTTAATGACGTGTATAAGATTGAGGAATTACAATGAACACACAAATCAGCCGGTAACAGTTCACATACACACCAATGCAGCACAAATAAACACTTATTCCTTGAATGTATAGGACATTCCTTGTTCTATATATGTCGTTTCTCAATAATGCATTTAACCTACAGTGCAAGTGGAATTGTATTGCTTTCCTAACATTCAGTATAGGTTCAACATTTCATTCTAACAAAGTACATGAACTCCTCTGTCTCAATCTCACTCCAGGCTCACTCTGCTGCCAGTTCCCTCAGCTCAACTACACAGACAGTGGCCCTGCGTCTACCGCTCACAGGCAATATAACCCAAGCATTTATCATTTAAATGCAAAACAAAACTTTGTTCAATTACAATTCTTCTAATAACATAAGTTATTTGGAGCAGCAGTGTGGAGTAGTGGTTAGGGCTCTGGACTCTTGACCGGAGGGTTGTGGGTTCAATCCCCAGTGGGGGACACTGCTGTTGTACCCTTAAGCAAGGTACTTTACCTAGATTGCTCCAGTAAAAACCCAACTGCATAAATGGGTAATTGTATGTAAAAATAATGTGATATCTGTATAATGTGAAATAATGTATAATGTGATATCTTGTAACAATTGTAAGTCGCCCTGGATAAGGGCGTCTGCTAAGAAATAAATAATAATAATAATAATAACATATCACAGCTAAGGCTGCTCAATTGTTTAATAACAATTACACAAGCATACTTTCAAATAAGCAATTCATATGACAATATGAGTTAAGCAGCTTAGTTACTTTTTTTAACAAGGTTCAAACTGAGGTTTTTCATATGCACATTAAAAGCACAATTTAAGATAACTACTTTATCAATTTCTATGTGTTGTAATTACAATTAATTACAATTTCACAAGGGAAAGGTAATGAAATTATACTCAACGGTTCCTTGAAGACCCCAAAAGTCTGCAGAACAAATCTTCCGTTGTAGTTAAATTTTCACTTCGTTTCCACAGATCTTCAAACCCAAGTTGGGCTACTTTATCTACAAAACCCAAGTGGGGTTTCACACACGTTCTGTGTGTTTTCTTCTTTGCTTGAATGCTTCGTCTCAAACACAGACACAGTCTCATTATGCTGTAGTTTTGACAGAAACACTGTCTTGTATCCGAGTCGGGAATGGTTCATTTCGATGCATAGATAAACTGACACGCAGACGTCTCTCTTTCCTATCAGTCCTGAACAGGGAGCTTTCTTTGACATTTGTTTATTGCAGGAGACAGAATCTTCTTGCTGCCAAGAGGTATAAAGCGTTACGCTATCTTCTCTTATGGAGCCAATTCGGGGACCAAATCGGAAACCAATTCAAAGTTCTTGCTGCAAGTTATAGGACTTTGACATAAAGACCTATATATTACCCCTACAACTGTCTTCCATTGTGTTGGCCTCACTCTGCATGGGATGAATACACTATCTAATAATGACCTCCTTCGGCTGTCTTTGGCTTTTGTTTCCTCCATAAATTCTGATTGGATGGTCCGATCCTGTAGAGGAGACCCTTTGTGTCGGGTTCAGTTAAAGAACACTGGTCAGAGAGCTCACTACCCCCGCCTTTGTGCTGGGTGTTCAGAAGATGCTCCAGTCAATAGTTCACATGCTGCCCTGCATACTGCGTGTTCCAGAATGAATCCAAAAGATTAGTTCAGATATGTACTTATATCAAAAATAGTTATTAATTCCAGGCAATTGTGCCTACAAGAGGCAGTCGTTCACTGTGATGCCGAATCAGGAGATGATGTGTTACAGAAACTTCTACATGTTCCTAATAATCCAACAAGAATCAAAATGGTAATCCCCATAAAAGATTTATTACAGATTTACTGAATAGCACTTGTATGCAATGGTAGTCACTGGAAACAAAAAATACTAAGGGCCCAGGTCAATTAACTTTTAGCTAGGGCCATTTTCTTTTTTTTAGGAAATAATAAATCAATGCAATAAAACAGAGCTGACATGTACTGTAACAAAACTTGAACGATAATTCACAATAAAAATGAGCCCACCCATATTCTGTTTATAAAAATGATTCCCCCCCAGTGATCAAAACAAGCCAGCCTAAATGGGATTTTACCCTGTTAATTTCTAAAGACTTCATATTCTTTAAATTCTTTAAATTAATTACACACTAACCAAAGATTTGTTTCAGTCCTTAATACCATACTACGATGAAAGATTTTCAGTTTTGTCTCTAACATACAGATGTAAATAATTGTAAAATACAATAATTAAATTTAAAAAATCCATCATCCAGATGTGTTTAAATGGTTCAAAGTGCATTTGTACAGTACGATTTCCCAGTAATCAATAACAGTTGTTGTGATGAAAGATGTGCAATTTGATGGGGTATAAAATGCATTTCCAATATTTTCCTTTTTAAAGGACATTAATTCCTGACTATAGCAAAGAAAAGATTAAATACAGTTACAGCCTGCCAGGGTGTGGTGTGATCTTTGAATGCTACATTCTGTGTTGAAATTAATTTAGGACAGAACCATACAGCTCTTTTAAAAATATATCTAGAAAAGAGTGCGAGACAGACAGCTCCAAGGATCTCGGACAACGACAAAAGCAGGTGCCTGGTGTTGAAGGAAGTGTACCAGCCCTCATTCTTAATTAAATGTGTATATTTAATTATGGTTCATTTCCAAATGATGTTGATATCAATGAGCTGTTTCACATCACATTAGCACAAGAAAAGCTGGTCTTTCAAACTACAGAAGGACAGAGAAGAAAAATAAACAAGCCCACTGAACATAATTTCCTCCTTATTGATACTGCAAAGTTATGAAATAAAATCCATTATTTAGTTACACTGGAGAAGGCAACAGGAAGAGAAGGGAGTGTTCCAGTCACAACCACTCTGTAAAGATCAATTACATGACTTCCTTTGAAAGAAGAAAAATCATGTATAAATAGACTGGAAAACTCCAAACAGTGTTTTGCAAGGCAGACCACTGTTCACCATCCAGCAGGGTCCTTTAACCCCTTCACTTCCTTTAGGTCACATTCCATCATGCTATCTAAATAAGGTTTTAGCATAGAGTTCTTTGCAGTAGAGGTGCAACTGGTTGGCCTGTGTGGCTTTTCTGTGATGATTTACAAGCCTTGGCAATGTGCATTTTGCCATATACTGCATAGCAGTTCAGCACACAAAATATGTTTATGAACAATTCAGTTTGTGCAGAATTGCTGATTTTGGCCGAGGGGCCCACAGCGCTGCAGTGGCTTTTGGCAATACAAAAAAATAAAAAATTCTGGGCATAATTTAACTCATTGCGATTCGGCAACCTCTTCTGGTTAGGCACCCGATTTCGTGTAGACAGACTTCACACGCTGGACCCCTTTCAAGGGTTCAGTTGCTTGGTAACATCAGTTTCTGGAGTTTAGTGGGTGAAAAGAGACAACTCATCTTTAGCCTTCCTGATCTCAGTGGTGAGACAAGGGAATTTCAAATTAGGTAAAAAATAATAAATAATTGAACAACAAAAAAAAAAAAAACACAACAGGTAAACCATTTCAGACCTCTTTCCACCATGTTTTTTTTTTATTGCATTTAGTAAAGCTAATGGGTGGATGAATAATTAAGTCCTGTGGGCAAATAACAGTGAGATTTAGATCTGCCAGTATTTCAGTCATTAAAAACAATTAAAATAGGCCCAGGGAGAATAACATTGAATATCACATGCCACCAAATTATGATTTCTTTATTGAAAACAATTATCTTTTGTTTACCTTATTAAGTTAGATACTAAAAAAAACAGCATGGGTATATCCATCATAATACTGTAGAGTTTCTTAGTGCTAAACAGAAATACCAGTTATAAAATGTGCTTCAAAATAGAGCAAATCACATGGACATGAATAAATCTAAATCATTTATATTGGCTAGGACTTAGAGTGCTAGATTGAGGCAGTGTTTGAATTACTATCAGTGCTGTGTCCCCAGCTAAACACACATAATTGATCTTACTAATTCCATAGCACTGTATGTTAAATACTACCCAAGAATTTTTCATTTACTGAAAGAGGCCGCATTCAAACATTGCCAAATAGGCCAATCTGTTTTATAATTGCAATCGTATGTGCTTTCCATTTTTTTTTTTTTTGCAATTTAGATTTTTTAAATAAAGAACTTCATAGTAACATGCATAGTACTATTGCCACATTTATTAAGTTCCACACTATAGTATGCTTATTACTAAAAGGCTGAATCACGCGGTTATTCTTGTTACAGAAGGATTTTGAGACATACTTTGTAATTTAAACTCCCTAACAAGGGCAGTTATCAGTTCTAAAACACTACAATTCCTAAGAGTGTGGGAAGATATATTCTGAAAAGCCTCACTCCTACATTACAACATGTTTGGTAATTCAGATTATTTACAAGTTCCCTGCCTTGTCAGCACCGAATTCTGATATCAACATATCTCCCTCCTTGCAACAAAACAGGCTGCTAGTTGGCCTTCAGCTAATGAACTGAATATGCAGTACATGTCTTCACTGTTTTCTGAATAACACGTACATCTCAGTAGACTGCACTGCTCCACGATCAAAACATTAACAGGACTGGTGACAGAAACACGTAATCATATTAGTGTAATTTACCAATTCGGCTTACTACCTGAAAATCACACCAAGCCTTTGAACACAATGATGTTTGTTTGTTTTTTTAAAGATGAAACCAATATTCTGCATCAGCAAAACATTTTGAATGTCAACACATCATTATCAGGAACAAAAAACAAAACAAAACACACTGTTCTTCAAATTAGTTTTGCAAAACAATACATGTTTTTAAATAGTCAGTTTTTCATGAGTGTGTTTAACAGGAACATTGACAGTAAAATAAATAAATAAATAAATAAATAAATAAATAAATAAATAAAATGAAAACCACCCTGAGAACTATCCATCCAGTACTGTAAACTTTATATGATAAATATATGTTAAATACTGTACATTCTCTTTTGCTTCAGTATCATTCTAAAATTACCGTAAAAAAACATTGTATAGAAGTCGATTTTCTAGGCATTTTTGTGGGGACCTTAAAAGGAGGGAGCGACTAATACACTGGTGCGATGTATGTATAACTGTCAACAGCCCGAAGATTTTTTCAGGATCTATGGGATTCAGGTCGTGTTGCTGGGTAGAAACACAAAACCACGGTTCTAATTAAAAGTTTTAATGAGTTACTCTCAATCATTCTGAATGTTAAACGCAAGCTTTCAGACTCTTGACTGACCTCCTCTCGACCCAGACGCGTGTACGTGGAGAAAATAAAAATAGTGGTTAAAGTTATCAATATGAAAACGTCACAGCTATACTGCTTCACTGTTAACACAATAACTGTCCATCTCTATGAATTTCCTTATTCCCACTCTCCCGAGCCACTGATTTGTCAGACTGAACCTGCCCCTGGGATCTGTAGCAAACAGCTATTGGTTGGAAAGCCGAGTAAACTTATCAAGTCTTCCGTTCGTTGTAACTGCAATTCTATAATAAAGCAGGTGTCTGTCTTTGAGACTGGATAAAGTAGGAGAGTCAGACAAAAAACGAAAATGCTACACAACAGGTTTTAAATTGCATGTTGTTGAATTTGCTGAAATGCACGGCAATCATAATGCTGAAAAAACAGCGCGTGACTGGAGACGAAACAAAGACAATAAATGTGGTGAAAGAAAAACAAGCTGATAGAGGAGGAAAGAGTTAATGTCCCGTGGTAGAAAATATTTTGTTTGAATGGGGTACTTTTAGTGACTTTAATACATACTGTAACATGTTCTACATGTCAGTGCAACACAGCAGTATTCTAAAGTATGTGTGTGGTTATGGTTCTGATTAATAAAACAAAATGAATGTATTTGTAAAACTGGAAATGTAATGCTATTGTACTGCACCATATGCAACACTAAGATGTTTTCTTTACTGGTTATTAGATGGTGCACTGTTTATTTATTCATTTTTTTAATTATTTTTTTGTTTGTTTTAATTGATGCAAGCAGCCCTGTTTAATACTTTTCTTTTAAATTTGAATTAATACAACACATTTGTAAAAGCCAATGCAGCTGGAACTACATTGCCCAAGTATGATTTTGGAAATAAATGTTCAGTAAAACAAAGAAGATATGTTCTTGAAGTGTTTGGGTGCTTGATACGCTGAAATAAAATAGGTTAATAGATTGTGATATGGGATGTAAAACTTCATTTTACACTCTGTTAATTATTACTTTTTAAATCCATTCATGTACCATTTGTCAGTGGTTTACACTTTTACTACTGGAATTTACAGTACTGCAGTAGTATTGTATCTATTTTTTATTCATTTTGACATTGCATTTAAAATTTACTTGAACAAATTATGCTGAAATTTTGAAAAACTGAACAGTTTCTAGCAGTTAAAAATGAAAAACAACAAAATACAATTATTAATTGAATAAACTATTGCAAACAAGGGTTATTCTGAAACTTGTGTATTTTGCTTTATTTATTGGTGTTGAGCATGTAGGAAAAATAAATCAATTGTAAAAAAAAAAAAAAAAAAAAAAAGTATTTTAAAACACAAAAATGTGTTTTCCTAAGAATTTTAGGGTAGATGATTCACTGCAGTTTAGATGTCTGAACACCAGAGCACAGCGGTAACTCGGTTTGTTTTGAGGTGCTCTGAGGTACTGTACTGTCTGAACCCCCTGGCAGAATTGTACTTTCTAAACTATATCAGTTAAGAGCTACAAAGAGCTAAGTAGCAAGAAAAGTGAATTCGAAACAAAATCTGCATTGAGGTGCACATAGAAACATTATGAATGCAAGCACATGATATAGTAATATAGAAGTAATATAGAACACATTTGTATGTACCTGTGTCAATATGTTTGATGTATTTGTGCTTGTACACAACATTCACAATGTATCTGCAAATTGAAGTCTGTAATTGTGAAGGGTACAGAATGGACACTGCATTGTAAATCTGTAAAGCACATGTGTGTTGTATCAAATATATTGCAGTGAAATGGTGTAGTATTATTTTATACACTTACACACTGCATTGGATTATTTAACAAGGAGGATAACTTTTTTTGTGATACACATTACTTAGAAAAATGTTTTAGTTAAATAATACATAGTATTGTTTTAACCTACGTTAAATTGTTAGTTTTCTCTACATCATCTCCTTAGTTGTATCCCTCACAAGCTGCTTTTTTTTTTTTTTTTTTTTTTTTTTACTGTGTGTTCAGTAGCTTTCCTTATCACAAAGGTAAACCTTTTGTATTTAGGTTTTTGCATATCAAGTTTCATTTTTATTGTGTCACCACAACAAAAATCGCTGTGGATTTTTTCTGTTTTACTGTTTACAATCAACAGCAAACCATGTTTTGATGAAAACCGTCTCTAAATTGAGCACGATATCTGTCGTTCATGATAGAAATGTGTTTGAAACACAAAAATGTATGTGACTGCTGTAGTTGTTTTTGTTGAAAACTTCAGCTTGTTCTAGAAGACTATTGTATTTTAGTCCCGAGTAACAAGTTACCAATTTCTTTCCCAGGGTAAACATGTTTTTTTTTTTTTCCCAGTGTATAAACTTTTAAATGGGAGATCTAGTAGCTTGGAACTAAAAAACAGACATTATAATATTTCAGAAGATATAATTTTAAAGAAGATTAAAAAAGTAAGATTTTAAACAAGCCAGAAATCAAAACTCCTGAGCTGCACTTTGGCTCAAGGCATGCGAGGTAGTGTCATGCATGCACCCAACATATCATCTGTGAAGACATCTCCCAGCTGGTTCTGATCAGCATCACTTGTTTAACACTAAATATTACCCTTCACTAGACTTGTACATGGTTTCACATCCTACAGGTAATATTATTCCTATGAGGTGTTCCACTTTTATTGCTTGTCTTGCTACAGAATACCGCAGGAAATCTGTAATTTCCAGGTTTATAAAATACAGTAACTTGCTAAGCAGGTATGTTTTTACATATAAAAAAAAGAACAAACAGTTTTATACTGGTATACTTAAAACACTGTAATCTTAGGTTTTATTATGTACAGCACACACTATAAATCATAACATGACACAAACTCTCTGGCATTATATTGATATACAAAATGTGATAATGTTGCCTTGATTGATACAAAATGTGATAATGTTGCCTTGATTGATACAAAATGTGTTAATGTTGCCTTCAGAAACAGGCTCTAGTAAGAAAACATAATAAACTTGTATTCGGACTCAATCAAGCCGTTGTTCCACATGACTATAGTAAATAACTAGAAAAACAAAGCTAAATGGGTTAAAAATAAAGGCAAATATATTAGTTAAACCTGTGTTGCCAAATGGAATAAGAAGAAAGGGAAAGGATAGCTGATGGGCTTTACTAATGCATCTACTACATTCATTGTAGAGTCTGGTTTTTAATCACATAATCCAAACTTATCCTATGCTTATCTTAAATCAGACTCAAAATCTAAAAGTATGGCAAAATGTGTCTGACAGAAAGGAATACAATCTTTAGTTTTTTTTTTGCTAATAATCTTTTAATTTAAAAAAGCTATATAATGAAGTGTTTTGTTTCTAGTCTCCACAACATGTCAAGTAAAAGTACTTGTCTCAACAATCGTACACTAAATCCCTTTTAAATCACTGAACCCTGTCTTTGTTGGTTAACTTCATGTTTCCAGGAGTGAATTCACACATTAATATAAATGATATTATTCTCTGTATAGAGCCACACACAGTCCCCATAATATTGGTTATGGTCGTTTTATCTTGATTCTTTGGTCAAGTTCTCTTGATGGGTTAAAATAGGTTCTGGATCCTGGTGTTACAGGTAAAAAGACCCTTCCTGTGCTCCACACCCACGCTCATGCCTCATACACACTCCATGGCAGACATTCTAGTTTTCTGTGACTAAACCAGGAAGCTCCGGAGCTACAGTATTTCACTATGGGGTGGTGTCATACTGGATTCATTTTTGCGATGTTTAATCAAATTTGATCAGACTTTTAAAGTAAGTTTCACTATTGCCGCTAGTCCCATGATGAAATCTAAAAACCTGATGACAGAACCTAATTGAAAAGAAAAATACCGTTTTCTGAACAGCATGCACAAAAATCAAGGGAACCCAATATTTTCTATAGTGTTAAACAGGAGGCAGAGGTGTTTTGTCAGCTCCCATGCGTAATCCCAGATGCTGTCTTTTTTTTAATCTTTTATTTTTTATTTTTTTATTTTTTTACCAGGGCAGAACTTTTAGCAGTGCGATTCCACATGTACAAAGTTTCAAATCTTTCATTAATGCATGGAGAGCACATTTCAATCCAACACATGTACAAAAACAGAGTGTGCCTCTCTTTGCTTTGGAATTCTTTTGGAATTTTTTTTTTTTTTTTTTTTTTTTAACGAGCACTGTAGGCTTTCATTTAATCACGACCAGAAAACACAAGTTATTCAAAAGTATCTAGGGTGAAATGGTTTTGATTTAACACATCAACCAAAGCTGGATAGTTTGAGATAATTAATATTCTTTTTTAGGGGTGGGCAAGGATATGAAAATTGTATATCGATATCGTGCACGTGCTTCAACATCGATAATATCGCAGAAAAATATAATAACACAATTGCAATATGAAACATATTTACATATATAGACTTTAACTGACATTTACATATGAAAAGTAATAACTTTAACTTAGTGGTGCTTTGCTTCACAATATCCATGGAGAAAAACAAGGTCTTGTTATATTGCTTTACTATTCCATGCCATCATCAGCCACCTCAAAACCGAAATATTTCTATAGACTAGCCAATCAGGAAGTAATTTAATCTTCTCTGTGTATAAATACAGACTCATGACACCTCTAAAAGTATTATGTACTGTGTCATGCTGAATTTTGAAATGTGTTTTGATGTTTTAAAAGTACATCTCATTTATAATACAAAAGTTCAAATTTTTTGAACTAGGACTCGAGTCACGACTGCAAAAGACTCGGACTCGACTCAGACTCAAACTTCTGGGCTCCGTGACTCGGAGACATTAACGACGAGTCCTTTTTTATATCCTATTACACAAATAATATTACAGTTACTAGGAAACCTGTGCCCAATAAAAACTCACCCAGCAAAACATTATCCAATCACTAGTTAACCCTGTTGTCTTTGCAGCCAATCATATTAAGAATAAAACACTGGAAGCGAGTTAGGTTGCAGCATAAACATCCCCTCACACAAATCAAACTGCAGCCATCACAGACCAAGTTTTTTTTCCCCCTCTTTTGCATTAAGTTTTATAAGGATTAAATAATGTCAGCATGGTAAACAAGTAAGTAATTATTTCTTTTCACTATTTGAAACTGTGTTCTAAGTCTTTTTAAGCACTTCAGAAATACATTTCTAAAACTGCATTCTTGAAAAACATGTAATTTGATTTTTCTGAACTCCCTAAATCTCTGGAATATAATGGATTTGTTTGCACTGAAAACAGTAGAACATTGGTCACCTTAATAATTTTGAGTTTACTGAAAACAAAAACAAATGAAAAAAAGAATAAATCATAAGTTAAACCATACTTTTAGAGCTTCTTAATTCATATCAGAAAGTCGCTGTGTGGTTACATATTCTGTGTTTTGCTTCTAATCTCCACTCGTTCCCAGCACATGACATCATTGTTTGCAAGCAACGTCAGTGAATTCACCTGGCAAATTCAGTGTAAAACTAGGCACTTAAATCGTCTGAAATCGAAAACAGCCTACCTTCAAACAGGCAGATATATCAGACAGAATAACTTAATACCACTTAATTTACCAAATTATTAAATTATTTATTATGGATGTGGGAAAAACACATTAACAATACGCTGTGCAGCATCAGCCTAGAAATCTGTCTGTGTGTTACTTCATGTTTTCATTTCATTATAAACCTACACAGAGGGGAAGTACATAGACATAACGTTTTTGTGTAAAAGACAAAAGATAAAAAATACATGATCTGAAATCAAATGAACCGAAGAACAGTCTTGTAAATGCATCATTGTATTACAGACTTAATACAAGTGAAACATAATGTTTCTGTTTTGCAAAATAATAATATTAAATCTACTATTTAAGAACACAGTATACAGTATATACAGTTCCGGCAATGTCTAAATCAGATTGGCAGATTTTACCCGACTTGAAGTCAAAGTAGATGCTATAGTCAGAGGTGAAAGTAAATTTAATTAATTACCTGTGTAGTGTTATTTTCAGGTATGCATTAAAAAGCGGTACTCAGCGCACTGCACTTGCTCTCGCTTTACTAAACAACTTCTGCCAAGAAAGTAGGGAAGCGCCCATTCAAATCTAGTATGTTCTGCTGTTTTCGGTATTTTACATTTTTTTATTGAATTTATGATATTTTCCACTTTTACGTCGTTTTTAATGTAATTTATCATATTTTTCCACCATTAAGAAAATAGTATGTAAATATTTGTCATATGCAATACATTGGGTTTTGTACATTTTTACTTGTGCAACTTTGCGATGGACTTCTCGTGAATTGTTTTTTCTTTTTAGAGAAATTAATTGTCCGTTTCCAGTTTAAGTTTGTAAAATAATAAATGTATAATTAATGGTAAATGTACCTCTTTTTGACAATAGGAAAATGCCCATCAAATCGCAATTGATAGCACATGTACCAACATATGACAGTGCACCACTTTCTGACATCACACCGGTCAAGTTTTGGTACGCATACCATATTCAGACGATGTACCACTTTCTAACACTACACCGGCTCTATAGTCCAGATCACAGCTTCTATCAAAGTGAAAGACAACATCCACAAACTTGAACTTAAATCTTATCTATAAACTTCAGGTACATTCAAACAGTATTCCAATTCCAAAAGAAGATAGTGACAAACACGTTGAAAAAGGCATGCAAATAGATAAAACCAGCTAGAAAAAATAAATCAAATTATTTTTTGCATTTTAATTTTTTTATTGCAGGAACCTTGCAGGAACTGACAAAGCTAGTTCAATATATGAGAGCTACTACATGCTCTCTTGATCCTATTCCTACAAAACCATTAAAAAGATGTTCTTGGTGTTATTAATACCCAAATTAAAATTATAAGTGGTTCACTTTCCTCCGGTATAGTTCCCTCGCACTTAAGGTAGCTGTGGTAAAGCCTATGCTTAAGAAACACAATTTCCTCCATAACTATAGACCAATCTCCAACCTACCATTCCTAGATAAGGTTCTAGAGAGAGTTGTTGCAATTCAATTACAAACATTTCTAACTCTTAATGGTATATTCGAGAAGTTTCAGTCTGGTTTTCATGCCGCCCATAGCACAGAGATGGTCAGAGTTGTGAATGATCTGCTGATAAGCTGACTCTGGCTTTCCATCAGTTTTAATTCTTCTCGATCTAAGTGCTGCCTTTGATACTGTAGACCATTCCATCCTACTGAATCGTCTTGAAAGCACAGTGGGACTGTCTAGCCTTGTCCTATCCTGGTTCAAATCTTATCTTTCTGATTGGTTTCAGTTCGTCCTATGGGGAGGTAAAATCGGCATTATCGGAAGTTGTCTGTGGTGTTCCACAGGGCTTCATTCTAGGTCCCTTGTTGTTTTCATTATATATGCAACCATTAGGTGACATTATCCACAGACATGGAGTGAACTTCCATTGCTATGCTGAGGATACCCAGCTATATTTGTCCCTAAAGCCAGAAATGTCTTCAGCCTGGGTGTTATTAGCTACTTGCCTTACAGACATCAAACATTGGACGTCACAGAATATTCTAATGTTGGCTTCAGATAAAACAGAGGCTAGTGGGCTCACAGAACCAACTAAAAGAAAATGTAGGATTACATGAGCTTGTCCCTTGCAGTCTCTCATCAAAACTTAAACTAGAAATTAAGAGTTTGGGGATCATCTTTGATCCTGATCTCTCATTTGAGACTCATACTAAGGAAGTTACTAAAGTATCTTTTTACCATTTGAGAAATATAGCCAAACTTAGACCAATTATGTCTGTATCCGATGCTGACAGACTAATGCATGCCTTTGTTTCATCTAGAATTGATTATTGTAATGCAGTTTTTTCTGGTATCCCAAAACGTGTGCTGTCCCGCTTGCAGCTTGTTCAGAATACCGCCGCTAGAATTCTAGTTCTAGTAAAACCAGAAAAAGTGAACATATTACTCCTGTTTTGGCCTCTTTGCACTGGCTCCCTGTGCAATATAGAATTGATTTTAAGATTTTGCTGTTAACTTACAAGGCCCTGAATGGATTAGCACCTAGTTATTTGCAGGAGTTACTGACTATCTTCCAAGATCACAGGATGTGGGGCTGCTGGTTATTCCTAGGGTCAACAAAAGCAACACGCCCATCTTGCTCATTTGGTTGTTAGTAGCTTATTGATCCCAGAGTCTCATCAAGCAGCTTCTTGAAGGATCCCAGGGTGTCAGCTTCAACAACATTACTGCTGTGTTTGATTGCTGAAAAGAGTAGCTGGGGGCTGGCCAGCAGTGGATCCCGAACCAGAAGGTGGGCGTGTCCTGGCGTAGCAACTCGGGATAAATGGGTCAGCTGACACACCTCGAAGCGGCTGAAAAGCCAAAGCACCAGGACCATCTACACTACCCCGGACAACAACCCTGTCCCAATCAACCCGAAGGAAACGAAACCGCCACCCACCGTGTGCGGAACCGGGGTCAGAGTTTTAGTTATTAATATCCAGAGCAAGGATTAGTTTAGGGATTTTAAATCCCAATTAAAACTATAGGAGTGTGTGACAGCACGACTTCCCTGTACAGCAAGAACAGCACTCAAATATCATTTGTAGTTTTGTTTTCTCAGTGTTTTGTTTTGCCTTTTTGCATTTTCCATTCCTGTTCCTTTTGTTGTATGTCTGCTGTGTGATACCCATTGCTGCTAGTGTCCTGTGTTTTTTTAGTTTGTTGCACTTTAAATAAGTCCTGAGCACCTCGTATGAACATCCCCTCCATGTCTCTCACTTAAGCGTTCTAAGTTAGTAGTTACTCATATTCAGAAAACACACTTAAGTGAGCATTAACACTCAAGGGCCATGTTTTCAAACCGTTTACTCCATTCTTTAATTAACTCCTATTTTTTGAAAGCAGATAAAATCACGTTGATGTTACTAAATGCTGAAGAGAACGTGGATTATGTAATTTAGCTGTTTGGTTCTAGTTTTGTAAAATTAACAGGTGTTTTACATCTTTCAAAAATTAGGAGTTAATTAAAGACTGGAGGAAAGGCTTTGAAAATATATCCCAAGGTTCTTTAGTGTTTGACCTTATGAAATAGCATAGAAATATAGTAATATACTTGTGATCTGACAGATGAGATCTGGACCCATGTGGCTGTACTAAGACAATTGCATGGGCAGATCCTTTTCAGTGAACCATGTTTGGTTTGTCCATCCATTTTATGAGACAATAAAATAAACAGCAGATAGTAATGTAGATGGTTCTATGTAACCTACAAGGATGCAATGTAATATCCTCTACAACCAATCCCTACAGCATCAATACCACCACAAATAAGATTCCTGGGCAGTGTTTGCTATAACAGATGACCTCCTGTTGGTGTGGGCTTAGAAATCAGGAAAAAGTATTATGTAGATAAAAATAAACTCACTTATTTCTCTTTCTTAATGTCTAACGGGCACAATAAAATAGCAATGATCCATTAAAACAGTCTTTGCTTTCCAACTGCTACAACATGTGCTCTGTGAAAAAACGGGATGCAGGAACTATATTTTACCAGCTGGCTGCTTTAATTAAATAGATCTGCACAATAAATACTTTACCTCAAACCTTACATATATTACTTCTGTACACGGACACATGGGAGCCCCTTGTCTACTTATTTAATTTATAGTGGTGGCCTATCTTTAAAGAATTAAATGAGAAATTGCAGTAGTTGCAGAATACAGGACTCGTGGGCTTGATAAAAACATTGGACCAGGAAAGTGCTTTAAAATAACTGCCTACAATAGCTTTTCCAGCCAACTTTTGCACCTGGTGTTAAAAGAACAGCCAAGTGAACTCTGATTCATTTTTAGCATGTCAACCCAAAGTGATGTCTTTTTTCTGTAATGTTTGGGTTTCTAAGTGGAACAGACAACTAGGCCTAACTTATAGTCAATCAATTTGTGAGGCTTATGGGGAACCTGGAACCTTCAGCTCATGTTTTAATCATATTTAAGTCTACTACAAAAGTTTTGTAGGCCTGTCTAATAACTTGTGAAATACAGACTGTAACTGAGTTAAACAAATGTAATGTTGTCATTCATAGGCTATTAAATCAAACTCTTATTTAAAAATATAATTGTTAATCCTAGGCGTTTTCGTTTGATTTTAATACTTACAGTGCTCCCCCTTTATAACGCTGTAGTCATGAGCCATAGTTAAGAGACCGTGCTATTTGTGTTTCACCTTATAACAAGACTATTAGTGTTAGTGCAATGGCATTATGGGGCAAATGGGAGCCGTGACCATACCGCCTTATAACCTGTTCCGCGGTATAAAGGGCTGCCTTATAAAGGGGGAGCACGGTATATTTAAAGAAACTTTTGCAACATTAGAAAAAAATATCTTCATGCAGAAAAACTATCAGTTAAAAATAGCATTATATACCCCTGCAGAGGAGATCACCGAAAACATATAGAACCTTAAATCATGCCAACAAGAGTACAAAGAAATAATACTGGTTTTCCCAGAAAAGGATTCTGACTGTAATATTAAAAAAATATATATATATATTTGGTTTAAAAAACAGTGGTATGCCTCATAGTTAACACTAGTTAAATGGAAATATAACATTTATTTAAAGTTTAAAATGTGTTTGTGGGTCCCCGAGTGGCTCACCTGGTAGAAGCACTGCCGCGTGGTCATACAGCGCAGGTTCGCGTCCTGGCTCAGCGAAGTAGGCTAGTTTTTACTGGGAACTGGGTGAGGTAGGTAAAACCGGCAGAGACTTTCTGCTCATCGGTCTACATCGAAGCCTGCTGGCCAGGCGCCCAGTGAGCTCAGAGCAGACACCTGCAGGGCTGGCCTTTGCCCTTCAGAGGTCAGTAGCTCGCTGACATCTGCTGTTGAGTTCCTGGGTGAAAAAGGAAGCTTCCTTGGTGGTGGGATCGGAGGACGTCCACCGAATCTCCTGAGCCATGTGGGGAATTGCTGGGGTGATGAAAAAAGTAATTGGCGTTCCAAATTAGGAGAAAAATTATAACTGGACACACTAAATTTAAAAAAATAATAATAATTGGTTTTTGAAACACACATTCTGTATTAAATTATACAGAAAATGCCTGAATAAACTTAAATGCAGTCGCATAGGATGACTAGCAAAATAATGGTCTCTTAGACAAATACCCTGTCATTTTATATCAGTAACCTCACACCCTGTGCTAATTCAGACCCATGGCTGAGTGGTAAAATGAGCAAAAACTGCCTTGATGTCACAAATCTGAGCACATAAGGTGTGGGGAGAAGACGTAATGGTGAACACTAGGTGTCAGTGTAATAACCCTACTGAAACTCTGTTTGCCAACAAGCAGAATACTGCATTTCTTGTTTTGGAGGTCTCTGTGATCTTTATTAGTTTTAAAAGCTGAAATCATACTGGCAGACATAAAAGGCGTTAAGGAAGGGTGTTATCTTGTAATTGCAGAATGACGTGCATACCATATATTAAAAGTGGTAAATGTTATCATGATTCAATAATACCTTGCTTCACTACAGCTGTTTGTAGCTGAAAATCATTAAATGTTGCGCTCATTTAAAAAACGTACAGATGTTAACCAAATGACCTCATTTTCCTTGTACAGTATGACTTTTTTTGCTGTTCTAAGCTTTGACTGCAGTTTTCCAGCTTGTAGTACTAATGATTAAGGTGGTTAGATTTAGAGTGGTTATATTATGGCTTTCTTCCTATAGCTACTGAATGAGTCATGAGGATGTTAAGTGGAGGTCAGTATAGGTGAAGATCATATGGTCTTAGCTAACCTATCAGGAGGAGGATAAATGTACTGAGTTCTACTGAAGCTCACAAGACAAGTTAACTTGACCATGACTTGATTTCTGTCATCTTTCATTTAATGTTAACAAAACTTAAAGAATGCTACTGATCTGTTGCAAAGCTACCATAATATGTAAAAATGTGTTCTTATATACAGAATATGACATACTTGCTTGACTTTTTAAACTGATTTCAGTGATAACATTTAGATTAAAAGATATTGGCTGGTATTTAAAAGCTGTGTTTGTCATATTTAGGATTAATAAAGAATCAGTGTTTTACAAGGCCGCAGTGCAACTCCCTGAGCAGGACATCAATTTGGAGGTTATCAAAATACGGCAAACTAATATAGTTTGTAATTGTATTAGGAGAGAGGAAGCAGAGGTACCACAGGGACCTAATGAATCACAGGATGGAAACAATCTTTTGGCTAACCCAAACATTAGAACTTTGTGCTAAGTCACTGAGTATATATACAGCTCAGCAAACCGGAACACACTCTGTGTATACATGTACAGGACAGAGAGTGTTCACAGACCATCTGGGAGACATTTATTGTGTAATTCGGTCTATTACTACTGTGGTCTTGCTTAAATAGCATGCTCAAAAATTATAGTCAACTGCTCGGTTACACCTGGGCAAAACTAGAAATAATAGACTCGTAAAAAAAATAAAATAATAATAATAATAATTTAAGTTTATCACCTTCATAATGATTTTATTTTTCATTCTTCATAATGTCATTTGGGTCTATCTAGTTATGTGTACTGGGAAATATAGATGGATCAAGCTTGCAGAAGTGAAATATTGCGACACGCAACAGATACAATGTAGCGGCCCAGATCAAACATTCCCCACTAAATTAGACTTGCCTATTTTCACAATGCCCCAGAAACTAAATTAGGCTGTTTTGTCTTCTTAGGCCAGTGTGTCTATTTATATATGTATCCCTGAGTAATAAGGTTATGAAAAAAAAATATTCACATTTAGTAAATCCTTTCACTCTTATTTGCAACAATACATATTTCTACAGTATTCCATCACAGCTGATTTTTTTTTTTTTTACACATTATTGTTTTATTTCTCACATTTCCATACCAATATAGTCTACTCCACCCCATCAAAATGATACTACTGCCACAGTGCAGGAATACAGATTACAATTTTCAGTGGCATTAGGGAAAACAATTATATTTAGTCGTCTTTTATTACTGCTATACTGTTAAAATACTGGTACTGGTATATTGTGTAATATTCTGGTGTTGTACAATATATTGCCTACAGAACTCAGTAATACACCCTTTGGACTATAAAGATTGGCAAACTGACTCACTGATGGCTTATAATATAATAATGTATAATCTTATTTGCATATAATTGGGAATCGTCCAGACTAGCTACTGATGTCAGGATACTATGTACAGGCAGCGCTACTGATATGGCCTTATTAAACGAACAAGACAAGAAAGATTTCACTTCTGAGTAATGATGTACAAAAGAGAGGACAACTTCCTTTTTGGCCTTGTATGTATTCAACTTAATCAATAATAACAATAATAATAATGAAACGGACACCCTGGGATCCTTCAGGAAGCTGCTTGATGACAATTCTGGGATCAATTAGCTACTAACAACCAAACGAGAAAGATGGGCCGAATGGCCTCCTCTCGTTTGTAAACTTTATGTTCTTATGATAATACAAACAAAACAGACCGTGTTTCAACAGAATTAACAGCATACAGTATGTGTGAATACAAACTTCATTTTTAAGAGCTTTTGCTCCCTACTGTAATTAACCCATGTTGAAATGATCAGCTATAGAACTGTTTCCTGTGTAATAATATTTGTATTACATTTTTTTTTTTTTAATTCATTTATTTATTTATTTAATTTCCTTCCTCAGCCGTAACAAAGCTCAGATGTTATATACATCCTTCTACTGCTGCAATCTCCCATTTGGCTCAAAGAGCACTAGTGTTCAAGATGTAATTGGGTTATCAGAAAAAATAATGCTATTTTATAACGAAATAAATAACGCACTGTATAAACAGTACAAAAAGATGATGGTGGTCATGATTTTGACAAACTAAAAAGAAAACCTACTGCGCAGTAGGTTAGCACAACATGTCAAACAGCAGTACATCTGCTGAGAACAACATGCTAAAATAACACTTGATTTAAGAGTTCCGTCCCACATGGAAGGTCAAAGCAATCTGCTTTTAGAGGCACTTTCACTTCCTCTGCCGCTCAGGAGCTGTCCCTGGGCAGGTGAAAGGTTAAACAATCAGCTTGTCTGCAAGGCTACTACAAGTCCTCCTCTTAGCAATGTTCATTCTTGAAAAAAACATTAAGGTCACCTCAGGTCAGGGTTACCGACAAAGTATTCAATTCATGAGAACTACAGCCTTTACTGCTGAAAAAAAAAAAAAAACACAACAACTGGGATAAAAACTCAAATAGTAGTAGAGAAAAAAAATGCACGTGTATAGAAGCAGCACCTGTGTTGTGTGAAGTGTGAGTACTGAGAAGGCCGCAGTCAACAGGGCTGTGAACAGCCAAGTGCCGAGACTGTTCACAGCCCAACGTACAGCATGTAGGGGGACGGTATCCTGCTGTAGAGTGCGGCCAAGTTCCAATACAAGAAAACAAACAGGCTCCGCTGCCAAGAGCTAGGCCTGTGTCAGAGGGGCTGCATTTAAGCCTTTTTGTTTAAAAAGTTAGGTGAATTGTGTTTATTTTGGTTTTGTTTTGAGAATTTTTTTTTTTTTTTTTTTTTTTTTTAAACCAATACAAGTGCATCGCTGTACTCCTGTTAGCGAGGTTTCCAAAAAATACAGTGTTACAAGTCCACACTTGTTGCTACTGTTTAAGGATGTTAACAATGAAAAGAAAAATGACAGGTACTTTATTTAAACAGCTGTAGCAACATGTGGGGATGCATAACACTATTTTTGTAACCCCATTATTTACTCTTTAGGTGCAGCTGTGTACTCACTTATATGTTTATTACTGGCTAGTTAGTCTATCACAGTAACGTATATTACAGAATACCTGTGGCTATGCTTCACCAATTTTTGTTTGTGGTCTAAAACATACTGGCATGAGGTACATAAGGAACTTTTCTTTCATTACAGTATTGCTACTGCAATGTTGTGTCTACTGTATGAAGTAATAGGTCTATCCTGAGGTGCACATGTTCATTCCTGCACTAAGTTACCAATAAGCGAAATATTTTATGGAGTGACTGCTCAATGAAGAATGTCTTTTGGGCAGATTTCCACCCCAAGTAATAGGCTGCTCTGAAACAACAGGACTAAATAATTAAACATTATATTGATGATTGTTAGTCCTTGTATTGGTCGTCAAAAGTCATCTTCATAATTTGCCATATTTTTAAAGACATCCATCAGTAAGTTTATATGAAGTCAGGCCTTCTCAAAAGTGTTTTTTGGTGGGGTATTGTAATGGATCTAGTGGACATCTCACATAACCCAGTAAACCCTCCATCGATTACATGTTTGCTAAATGAACAGGTCTTAGGTGTATAATCCAGGTTGTTTCATGTGTACAGTATGTTGTTCCCATAACTTTCATGGTGCACCTAATGAAATCTTTAAAATTTTGGGAGCCTTTACAGATCCCTAGCTCCCGAGCCTGGCTGTTATCAATGGTACTGCAACTGGTTCCACCTGCAGTTCAGAACTTAATTTTCAACCAGATGATAAACTATATACATTTAGCAGTTCTCTTTGAATCTGCAGCTCTGTGTTTTTTGTATTTTAAAAAAGTACTATATATGCACCTCACTTTTTTTCCAGGAAACTACAGATAATTAAGTTATAGATACAGATGTGTCAGATCAAAAGTATGCTGGGATGCTGACAGGAATCCACTGATAATTTGACAAGTAATAACAATTAGGAGTGCAACCCACAGTCTGTAAGGCACACCTCTAACCCTAACCTCTTGCACATTCAGTTAGAACATGCATTATGCAAGACAAAGAGTTAACAACATGTGTATTGTTAAGAAGTCTTGAAAATATTCTTACCAAATGAATGAGTTGGGTGTGAACAACGTCTTCCACTAAAGAGGCCGTCACATGGAGAGGCCGCCGGGCATCCCCCAGAGCAAACCTGAAACAGAAAGCATATAAAAAAAATAAAAAAAACAGATCACATTACTGATATATTAAATAAATGATGGGGTGTGAGTAAAAACACTGAGTGAGTGAGTGAGTGAGCTAAAGCAACAACTACTGTTTTTTCTCTGCGCATGCGGCAAGGTAAATCTACCTGCACACATACTCTTTTACCAGTGGTTGTGTCACCCCAGTTATGAACAAGCTGTGGGTGTTTTGGTAATAAATAAATAAACAAACAAATAAATAAATAAATAAACAAGGAAACATGTTGGGATCTTGCTAACTTGCTAAGCAATACATTGTTTAATAAGTCTGTGTTATTCATGCACACCAGCAACATCTAGTGCACAGCAGTGCCAGGCTGAGGGAAGAATTTATTGTAATAGAAGAGGAATACAGTACTACTTCACCATGAAGCTATGGGCTTATTCTGTCTTTGAACTACTGTACCAGCTGAACTGCTCAATCTCAGCGCGCTGGATGAAGAGAGTTTCAAACTGTCATGCACGAATTAATCATTTTTATTTTTATTTTTTTATTTATTTATTATTTATTATTATTATTTTTTTATTATTATTTTTATTATTATTATTATTATTATTATTATTATTATTATTATTATTATTATTATTATACTAAACATTATGTGTGGTCTACAACGTTTCTGGAAGGCTGGTTCTCTCTTTTATTCAGCTCTTTGGGAAGGATCTTAATAACTCCCCCGACACCGTGTATCTCAAGAAAGTTATCTGGTCCTTCTATTGTTTTCTAAACTTTTTCAACAAAATATTCAAGTCATGCTCCTGAGGAGCGCATCTGATAAAGGCGCTCCTCGTGGAGTGCAGGATGCGTCCTATAGCCTGGACATCGCCGATTCGGGTCCAGGTTATTCCATTGCTGACAGTGGACGGGAGCTCCCAGGGGGCGGCGCATAATTGGCTGAGCGCCGCCCGGAGGGGCTTGGGTCGGCCAGGGTGTCCTCGGCTCACCATGCACCAGCGATCCCTGTGGTCTGGCTAGGCGCCTGCGGCCTTCCCTGTAAGCTGCCCAGAGCTGCATTGTTCTCTGACGCTGTAGTTCTGAGGTGGCTGTACGGTGAGCTTGCAGTGTGTAAAGAAGCGGGCGGCTGACGGCACACGCTTCATAGGACAGCGTATGTTCGTCTTCGCCCCTCCCGAGTCAGCACAATTAATATAAAACAGTTCCTAACAACACTTTATATTTTGTGTAATCTAAGTATAAAAACAGGTAGCATTAATAGCATTCTGTACATGAATCCATACTGTATACAGAAACACCTCAATAGGACAAACTTAGCAAACCCTGTACATTATTATACAATCACAAATCTGGTCTTGTTTGACATAATTGACAAAGCTCATGACATTCGATCACACATGAATTACATTCACAACCATGGGCTCTATCAACCTTGGCAAGCCCAAAGATCTTATCAGTTGTACCTTTATAAAGCCGCAAACATTGACAATGACCTAGATACAAAAAGGGAGCTGTCAACTAAAAGTCTGAAGGGAATTAGGAAATTGGATATTAAAATTAAAGAAAATTTAATTTAAATTAAGAATATTTTCAATCTGATAAATAACAAATGTTTCTTTGGCTACCAAGCCCACAGAAAGTGAAAAAAGCAGCTCTAGAGGCTCATCTCTGAAAGGACCCAGTGTTGAAGCAGAAATGCCTGGCTGGTGACAGCAGGGGTGCTATCTAGACTAGGACTGAAATGCTCTAACAGCACACTGTGATAATCTGGCAGCATTGGGCTTCACCTGACAGACAGCAGAGAATTAAAATGACTACCACACTTGAGTTGTACTAATAAAAAATAACTAGAACTGGAAAGTACAAGCTTTATGACATTCATTTGAGTAAGTATATAGACCCGGAAAATTGCACATTACGCTTTGCTCTCTCTTCTCCACCATAAACAAATGCCTTTAAAAATGTATATACATTCACCTGCCAAAAAATAACCCCTATTAAGTTACAAGTAGCAATTTGGGCAATAGGGCTGAAAGGCTATCCTGAAGTATTAAGAAACACTCTGACATTCCCAAGCCATCCTCATACTGTGCAATGCTGTAGGATGGATTCACCCCCATAGTGCCTCAACTGGAATAAAATATGTCAAATTCTAACTGGAATTTTTACCTGGGCCATCCCCTCTGACAGACACATACAACAATTATATACAATTGCTGTTTACGCAGCTTCCACAAAAGTATACTTAAAACGTCTAAAATGACATATTTGCCCTGTTCAACCTTTTTTTTCCCCCCCACACATCAATAAACATAACACCATGCAGGAAGTGCTCCTTCAGTTACTCAGGTGTCTGCACTGGGATTGATTTAAAAAGGTTCTGAACACACCTCCTGGTTTGACAGATCCTTCAGTTACCCAGGTCTCTGCACTGGGATTGAAGGTTCTGAACACACCTCCTGGTTTGACAGATCCTTCAGTTACTCAGGCCTCTGCACTGGGATTGAAGGTTCTGAACACACCTCCTGGTTTGATAGATCCTTCAGTTACCCAGGTCTCTGCACTGGGATTGATTTAAAAGATTCTGAACACACCTCCTGGTTTGACAGACAGCACATTAGGCCTGTGTTTAACGGCTAGTAAACAGTAAGAAAACTAAAAGGAGCTGTTAAAAATAAGTACATGTATTATGAATCACTATATTCTAGCCATTTCCCTAAATTATTGAAGGAATTGCCTGAGTCGGAAGACCGGAAACCTCAACGACTTCTCACCATGCTGCTACCATGCTAACACTTTTACATGTACCTTATCAAATGTACAAATCACTAAGTGTTGTTTGTATCTTTGCTTTCTTTTCACAGTTTTTCCCACACTACTTCTGCCAAATTTTGTTCCCCACATACAGAAAGCTTGATATCAACGTGGTGGTTTCTGCCGAAAGTGAAAACCACAGTATAGCCACAGCCACTTCCTTTTTCTTTATAAAGTACACATTATTTTAAAGCTAGTGAAAAATAAAGGCCTACTTACTAAATATTTTAATTTCAGTATTTTGTTATCTATAACAATGTGTCTATATTGCTGAACTGTCCATGTTACTGTTATTTATATAAAGCTGCAGCATACATGCAGAATTCAACCATTTTAATTTAGCTTTTCATCAGTAGTGTTTTATAGAAGAAAAAATACTACTGCAGTCAACATTCTCTTTAATTTTTATTCTGTTTTTAGAAGATATGGGAATAGTAAATTACATTACTAAACCCAAGTTAATTTACTTAATATCTGAATCACGAGCAAACAAACTTAAGCAACCTACAGTAAACATATCTGTTAGACCTTCCATTACAGATTCTATAACATGTGTAATATGATCCCCCATATTTACATAGAGATAAATAAACAGTGACTCAACATCCTTACACCGCTCTAATACTGCCCAGTACTATCCTGTTCACTCAGTAGCTTCCTTGGTTTGTGTAATTTGTAAACATAGAGAAACCAAAGTACACTTTAGGAACGTAATTTCTTCATAGGTGGTCTACAAGCAGTTAGCTATCAATACGCCTAAATACAGAGTAGGAAATGTGAACTTCCATTTATCTTTGATGGAACAAAGTGATCTGTGTAGGTGGAAAATGATTTTAAAATAAAGATGCTTGACAGATGGACTGCCATGCACCCCAAGTAATAAACCCAAACAGATTTATATGTACTTCTTTAGAAAGGGGTCGTTATAAAGTCTGTGTGGTAAAGCAGGAAATACATGGTCGTTTTGCTTAAGAGATACAATATACAATGCAATTAGACTGTATTAAACTCTGTGATATAAAGTGGCTTCTTGCATTTACTTTATTTACTTATTGTAAACTTGTAATCACTCTTTGCTTATTATATTATGAAGAGAAACAACTATGTTTTGTTTTTTTTAGGATGGTTTAAAAAAAATAATAAAAATTGTGTGTGACAGAGTGAGGTGACACGTAAATGTGTCTCAATGGTCACCGCAACTCTTTTGTATACATTTGTAAAACCTTTTAATAGAATCTGGCCTCAGTATGTTTCTGGAAACACATAAACTAGTTCCAAATCACCTGACTGAAATTGCATAGTTCTGTGGCACGAGGAATCTGTATTCTACAGCACTTGAACCATAGGGTCCTATTTAGCAAATATGTGCGCAGCCGCTTCCGCCCTGGCAAAAATGACAACGCTAGCGAACCGCCAAGATAGTGCATGAAAATGTGATTTAGAAGGCGGGTCTCAAGCATGGGCTAATGCACATCAAATAGCAAAACATGCATCTAGCCAATCAAAGCACAGTGGGGGAGTAAGGTTACAACCAATAAGCAGCCAGGAGGGGGAGAGTGAATACTTATGAAATAAAGTAAAGTAATCTATAAGGCTTTGTCTGACCTACCTGGCAATTGCAGAATCCGCAACCTCCACCAGTGAGGCTTAAAGTTCAGGATCTGCTTCCCACTGATCACACACTACTTGCACGTTGACAGAATAGGTCCCCTTACGATTTATGTAGAGGTGCCTATTCTGTGTTGGTGCGCAATTGATGGCTCCCAGGACACTAGGAAACCCATACCTCCCAAGAAAACCCTGCTTTATATTTTGTTGCAGCTTGTGAGAGAAATGGATGAATTCTCCTGCACACTTTACTAAAATTGCAGTTACATTTCGCACTGAGCTGACTGGCTCATGCCTGCAGTATAACCCACAGTAAGTTGGAACGAGCCAGAGGCATAAAATGCTAGTGCAGCAGGTACCCTTTGTGCTACAGGCAAACAGTGTGCTCTCTGCATGTCTCCCTCCAGGTCAGCCTGAAGCAGTTGGTAGATGCCAGTGATTGTTTGTCTGTTGATGCAAAATTGCTGCATCCATTGTGTGTCAGACAGGCTCAGAAAAGACAGATGACTTCTAAATATTTGGAGGATGTCTCCTCTTCCTCCTCTCTCTTTGTCTGGCCACGTAGAAATCCAGTCCGCACTCCATATTTCTTCTATTTCTCTTTTTTCTCTCTCTCTTTTCTTCGCCTGCTTCTCTGGTAGTTTCAGCGGTATTTATAGTTGACCATGAATTTTGCGCACAGTTTAGACCCCATTTTCATATGTCAATTGAAACGCAAACGCTAACACTGTTGATGGTTTGCTAAATCATTACATTTGTAACACTCCCCTAAAGTTCAGTCCACGTCCAGCACTAATGCTGGCTTGCCGGGTGGGTACTAAAACACGGTTTTGCTAAATCACATAGGTGGGCAGAGTCAGTTTGCCCACACGTGCGCCTGATTCTGGTGCGCTAACTGTCCGCAAAAGTGTTTTGGGATTGCCTTAGGGCAGGGGCTCCCAAACTTTTTTTGCTGCTACCCCTTCAGAGATTTTTTCTTGGTTGCTGCATTCCCCTCTTCTAGTAAACAGTACAATATTAAGAAAAAAATATGAATTTTGTAACATCATGTGTAAAATGAAAGCAGGCTCTACACAGGCAGTAGCTTTGTGCTTAAATTCAGCAGTTTATTAGAACAGGTCAAATACAACAATTTTGCCACAGCAAAACAAAATAATAAAAATCTCTGTGCTAAATTCCAGTCTACCTCTCGCTCTCACCGAGATACTCACTCGCACAACTGCGCTCAGACTTGCACTCCTATTTATCTCTTTGCATTAAACCACACCCTCCATCCGCCTTCACCAATCCTGGGCACGCCATTTGGACCCCAATCTCCCACCAGTATTCTGGGGGTACAAATGCATATCCAGGATTGGTGAACCTAGACAGACTGGCAACCAAGACATTCCTCCTCCCCCCCCCCCCCCCCAGACATCCCCCCCCAGACATCCCCCCCCCCCCCCCCCCCGTGGCATGGCACAGGAAAACATTATGAAATACAGAAACATAAAAGACAAACAAATGGGACAGTCAATAAGTCCTGCAACAATGGAAATCGCCGGGTCGTTAAAATATTGTAGTGTTGAGCGTCCTGTACGTTCTATCATGATACAGTGCAGCTGGGACAGCAGCAAAGGTGCAACATTTAAATAAGCGACTAATCTTTAATAAAGTTATAATATATATTTTTAAGATGGATACACTTTACAGGCTACGATAGGTCTGAAACGACATAAGTTCTGTGGACGGGGATTGGACAGATTTAACAGGGGGTTGGTCAGATTGAATCACCGAGTCTGCCATTTACCGCAGAGCTTTTACAATTGCCAGGAAGTCAGAAAAAAGTATTTTCCAGTCAGGTATTGGCGCCCCCCCCCTAATAACAGTGCCCCACAGTTTGAAAACCTCTGCCTGAGGGATCTGCGAACGTTGCTAAATAGGGCCCATAGTGTTGGAAATAGGGCTCTGAAGAGGCAACTGGGTTAATATATAAGCTGCCAACAATTTTCATTATTAAATGTCACCTGGAATCATCAAAAAAAGATTAAGGAGGGAAACGTTACAGTTGGGAGGCCAAATACATTACTACCCTTCGATCTAGCAGTATAAAAAGTTGAAATTCACATTGACGTTATTACCACTTACAGTAGGAAATCTGGATCTCTCTCTTTTTTTTTTTTTTTTTTTTTTTTTTTTTTGTGTTAATACTTTTGGGCCCCACTACAATTAATAACTGGTAGAATTCATGGAATCTATTAGTGTCTTTTACTGGCTCCAAGAATCCAAATTACTCCCTTCAGGCCCTTTGCCTGCACAAATAAAACAAGCTGTCTGAATCGATTAAAAACCATTTTCTGATTTGCATATCTTCAGTAGTAGTGGGAAAAGCTGTTAAGCTTATGCTTTTCAGAAGGTTCATACCTGCTTTTGTACATCTGTCTATATCATTGGCTATTTATTGAGACCTTTAATTAATTGTTGACCCTTAACTGTGAGAACTGCACTGTATCTGATCAATTAACTTTTACTACTTCCTTATTTAAGCTTTTTTTTCCTCCTCTTCACAAATTTTTTTTGTGCAACAAATCATGATGAATGCCAAAGGAAAATCTATAATTTAATCCAGTTGCATAATTTATTCCATTTGTTTAGTTACAAAGAGCTTCAGTTCTGACCAGGAAACTATTGAGACAACTGTCTTTCTAGAGCTTGCAGACTGGACAGTGATCAATCATTTTTCTCTCAGCAAAATGAGGACAAGTTTTTCTCTAGTCTCAACAACGCCCCCAAAATAGTGCTTTATAAAGCTGGAGGAAATTTAGTTGCATAGTCCCATCAAAAAGACTTTGATAAAAGCAATTATAAAGAACAGAAAGGAAAACATAAAATGTATCAAATACATTGCAATAAACATGACTATAATTGTGAACATACGGGTTGCCCTAAACAAATCACTTCTACATTTAGTCTTTCTTGGTTTTACATTCTTTTGATTTTTTTCCCCCCACTGTTTCATCTACGGTATTAAGGGACTCTACTGGACTTCAGTGCAATCGCTCAGTGTAGGTTGAGCGAGACAAAATGCATGCCGGCCATTCATAAGCTGATGAAATAACAAACAGGTCATGCCTGCGTGAAGGTTTCACTTCCGCAAGGAACGTTTGTTTAATCTGTTTAGCCATATTTATAAAGACTGACCATCTTAAGACCCTTTCACACTGGCATGCTCTACCTGGGTCAGGTCCTGATATCGTGCCGGTTGGCTACGTGATTTCACACTGCTTTTGATAAAGCAGGGTTGTCCTGGGGTGACAGACGCAAGTACACAATGTTCGTATCAAAGCCCCGGAAGCAGCTTGTTACGGCCGCGTCCATCATCCTGAGGTGGGCCGATGGGACCCGGGTAGGAGTGCCAGTGTGAAAGGGGCTTTAATGAACCATAGGCAACTCAAGAGTAGGTTCCTATAGATCAAAGGTGCACAACCAAACTTTTATCACGGACCGCATAGCCAGAAAACTAGTTTAACCTCATGTTTATAACGGGCCGCGCATTATGAAAGAATAATCCAAGTTTAACTATACCAAGTGTTACAATGGTTTGTTTGATCTTTTTTTTAGAGATTAAAACAAAAAAAGGATATGTTTAACAGCAGGGAACGATAAGTGTTTGTTCTTATTATAGTATGTGTAAGGGCTGCATTTTGTAAGCATAACACAAAAAGAATGACAATGATGAAACAGAATCTATTATCTTATCTTAGTCACATACCTTCCGAAGTATATATATACACACACACACACGCCAGCTAAACGGGACACACATATTATGGGCAAAGCTTAAACCAAAAGCTCAGGACCTCGCTGTACAGATGGGGCACACAGAGTTTGAACCAAATGATGGACGTCTTTCTCGCTGGAAGCAAAGACACCAGATAGTGTTTAAGTGTGAGCATGGCGAAAAGCAGGATGCTGATTCAGCAGCAGCACAGACCTGGTTGACTGAGATCCTCCCAGGTCTTATCATTAATTACACTGCAGACATTGTAAATTATGTATTGCAGACACGTAATGTTAATATGTTCAGTAAACAAAATTACAGCACTTAAGAAAGACTTAATTAGCAATAAATGCTTTTAAAGCTTTCAATACTTGTTCACATGTGTTTCTGTGCATTTTATCAGCTGTACTAATTGACTAATCTGACTTCTTGCGTTGTTTAACTGCATTTCTCTTCAGCGAGACGCCTGCTTAAGTGGGACGGTTGTTCACTCCACCGGGGTGTCCCGCTTAAGCAGCTTCAACTGTATATATACTTTATGGGGCTCACAGCAAACAGTAATGCAGTGCTGAAGGGACTTTTGGCAACCAAAGTGAATGTGCTGTGTGGAAGCCCACTAATGCCTTGATAAAGATGGCCAAGTCTGCCACACAACCACACGCTACAGGGGAAACAGTGAAAAAGGTATGAATATATCATAAGTAATTACTGTATGTCTATGAATTCTTATACAGTATAATGCTTGTTATTATCAGATGCTGTAGCATACCACTGATCTGCTTATAAAAAGTCCATCAGTAATTCCGCCCCCCCCAAAAAAAATCCAGATTGTCAAAAGTTGGCAGGTACGTAGTGGTAGTCTGAAACACCCATCTAAATGTCTGCCAGGGAAGTAAAATGATGTTGGTTTTCTGTAAATTTGCCACATCCTTTTTTATTAAATGCGTTTAGGATTCAGGACTTTAAACGGAAACAGCTTTTGTAGTGTTATGTAAATTCCCAATAAAGATCTTCAATTAAGAATGCTACTATATGAGTTTTGTAGTGATACCAAAAGTGTTCTTTCAAATCCCATCATAAACATTTGTCCATTAAAAAAAAAACTAACACAATTATGCTTTTGTAAAATTATTGCACAGATCAAATGAGCTATAACAACCCTGCCAAACAATTCACAAATGGATCATACCTTATTTAATAATGTAAATTAATACCTTTTATTATTTGTTGTTCACTATTACTTAAATAGTTCCTAAATATCATGGCATTTTTTCTCTTAATACAGAAATAGTGCCAGAAGTGGATATTCTAAAAAAAACAAAAAACAAACAAAAAAAACTCTTGATAGCAGACAGCTTATAATAATATTAATCAGAAGCACTTGCTTAAATGGAAATTGGAATATTAACAGTTTGATAAAGTTGCTAAAACTGTGTAATTGTACTGTGCATCAGTGTCAGAGATATGCTAATAGTTTTTACAACAGATATAAAAATATGGCCAAAAGTTTTCCCTCATCCTATAGAATTAACTAATTTTGCTTCATAAAGTCAAATGAAACCTGCTGAATGTTACGTTAACATATTAAACTACTTTGTAGTTTTCCATATACTTTAACAAAAAACAGACAAAATGTTTTAAAAAAAAATCAAACATGAAATACTGTACTGCTATTATGGCTTTAGGTAGACTTTTGCGATATCATTTTATAGTTTCTTTGATTACGTGGTGTTAAATAAAAGATTTAAATTATGTTCCTATTCTGTTATTATTATTTTAATTACTGGTATGTTTTAATCCTAAAATTCTAGGTGATGCAAAACTTTTGGCCATAGCTGCTAAGAAATAAATAATAATAGCTGAACAATAATAGCTTGAACAAGAACAAAAAACATTTGCAATTTGAACACACATACATACATACATACATACCATGAGATTTATAATCGCTGACAATCATGCAATGATCTTGAAGACAACTTGTTTTATAGTCTATTATTATTATTATTCATTTCTTAGCAGACGCCCTTATCCAGGGCGACTTACAATTGTTACAAGATATCACATTATACATTATTTCACATTATACAGTTATCACATTATTTTTACATACAATTGCCCATTTATACAGTTGGGTTTTTACTGGAGCAATCTAGGTAAAGTACCTTGCTCAAGGGTACAACAGCAGTGTCCCCCACTGGGGATTGAACCCACAACCCTCCGGTCAAGAGTCCAGTGTACCATTAATTGAAGAAACCTGCACATCCACACACTATTACCCACAGAATCACTCACAAGGAAAATTAGAGTCAGAAGCTGTTGGTTTAGATAGTGGGCTTTCAATCCTGTCCAAGTCAGGCTACCAAATTATAAACTACATCAATTTCAAAATTTCATGAATATTTACTTTCACTTAAAATAACAGAACTGTGAAAAGGGTGCTTTATAGTGTGTGTGCGCTCTGGACTCTAAACTAGCACAGCCCCTTGACCAGAAGCAAGAGTCAGGATTGATTTATCTGCCAGTTACAGCTTAGTTTAAGTGAAGCTTACCTATTGCATAATATTTAGAATTTGTTCTCTTTTTCCACCACCATAACTTGCCTAGGTCAATTACGATTCACATCCACACTATCTACAGACTAAGCAGCAGAGAGATGTTTATCTGTACAGTCTTTTATAATCTTATGATATGATTTCAATCTGTAGCACCCACAACTCATCATCTCATTCATGTAGTTACATGGTTATCAAATTGCATGACATCTATACTGTTTTTATTAAACGTTTTTATTAAAATAAGTGATTCATTTGAACACCAGATGTACTTATGACAAGTATTGTACTGTACAAGTGTTTTCTGCCTAGGCTGTACAGTAAGTACACAATAACCACTATTAGAGTCGTAAAAAAGAAGATCACCATGACCTGCATGCAACGAAAAAAAAAGCATGGACAGACGGACAGATCCTTGTTATTCCACCAGATCATGATACTCTCACGCTAAAGAATGCCCCATCATTTCATCACAATTGGATAAGCATTTAAGCCAGCGAGCAGACTATGAACCAAAAGTAGGCACACAAAGTACTTTAACAGCACATTTTCAGAGGAACATAATTGAACATTATAAAATTAAGAAGAAACTAATACTAATTAAACTAATTTAACGGTTTCTTGTAATTGTTTTATTCTGCTCTGAAAATGTACCGTTGCCTTTGCACTTGCTTCATAAAAGGGCAAGGTCTCTCAAATTAAAACTATCAGGGGGGAAAAAAGACAAAATACAACCGGAAAACCACTGGTGCTCTGTCTATTGCAAGCATAAACCCTGCTTTTAATTCAGGAGACCTACAGCATCTAAACTTAACATATTTGCTGCCCACAGTAAATTGATTCAGCCACCTCTCTTGCCAGCTCTACACCCAAGTAAGCAAATGCAAACTATGGTCAAACAAAACACAGGGTCTATTTACTCATTTGGCAGGTACAGAAAAAGGCTACTGTTTAGGGCAGAGCTCTGTGTCTGGCAGTGAGTGAGCTAAGAGAACAGAGAGGATTAACTAACATGTAACACAATGTTCTAGGGTATAAAACTTCTGGGTGTCCACCTGCCTGCCCACAGCAGGCAAAAATGTCGAAGCTATCCAATATACCTCTCTCTCTCTCTTCAGTCTTTTTGCTGCGATAGATTTTAAAGTATGCATGTGAACAAAAACAAAGCGTAATCTAAGGGGCATGTCGTATCAGATCGGATGGTTTGTAACCATAAAATAAAACAAATGTGAAAAAGATTCCTTCATTGTGAAAAGAAGTTGCAAACAACATAGCAATGAAAAGGTTAACGTTTACTGGACACCACATATAACGGAATGTTAATGAGAGAATCGTAGAATACAACTGCGTAACAACTAGAGCCTATGTCAAAGCATGTGCTCTGTATCATTCATATGGCCAGAGTTTCAAGCAATGTGGAAGTGAAAGACTTTACTTACTGGTTAGAACTTTTAACAGAACTTAAGTAAGAAAATCAAAGAAAACAGCTGTGTACCAGACATTAAATACAATAACATATTAAGTCGGGCTAATTTCATGGTCAGCATCACATTTAGCATAAATTATGTATATAACCTTGCAAATATGAAGTCGCAAATCTCAAATGGTTTCTGAGACACAACGGTTTGACATTGTGGCAGCATCAGACTGGCAAAAAAAAAAAAAAATCAGGAAAGGATAAAATGTAACCTAATGAATCAAAGAACACACCTGTGTAATGAGGGACCCCCTAAAGTCTGTGTAGATATCAGGGTTTAATCATCCTAAAGGACATCAAACTTGTCTGCCCTCTTACAATTAAGCATTCTGAGTGAGTGTTTCTGTTTTTTTTTCTTACTGCAAACTTTTTTTTTATTTTTATTTTTTTTATTTTTATTTTTATTTTTTAATTATTATACACAGCTTATTAGGGTGTCTGACTTTCAGGTGAAATTTCTTTCCAAATTCGGGTGAATGCTTTTTTTTTTTAAAATCGGGTAGAATTATTTAATGAAAAAAATCAGGTAGATTTAAATCAAGAAAGAATAAATTCAGGTAGAAACTGGGTTTTTATTTAGAAAGAAATAAACAATAGTTTAAATCCCCAACGTATGTATATTTCATTGGGGTATGCAAACTTTTGATGACATCTATCTCTCTCACACATACTGTATATGGAGGAATTTCTCTATTCCAATCAAGTTTTATTTTGTAGTGGAGTTGCAAGTATAATTGCACACAGAACTAAACAACTTTACTCCATGCTGTTTTACAAAGAGAAACTATCGACTGCTACATCTAAATGATTGGCTTAAACACACTCATAAAACAAATAACTGAGAAGAAAAATGTGCAACAAAAGAAAAAAAAAACCTTAAAGCTATATTGCTGTAATTTTGAAAAATCTAAATCTATCACTCTCTCTCTCATATATATATATATATATATATATATATATATATATATATATATATATATATATATATATATATATATATATATATATATACACACACACAGTGCCTATAGAAAGTCTACACACCCTTGAACTTTTTTCACATTTTGTTGCCTCAGAGTTTCATGCATTTAAATGAGGATTTTTTTCCACTTATCTACACACCATACTCCACACTGTTAAGGGGAAAAAAGTTTTTATTGAGAAAAAAAATTATATATTAAAAATACAAAACTGAAATACCATAATTGGAAAAGTCTCCACCCCCCCTGAGTTAATACTTGGTGGAAGCACCTTTGGCAGCAATTACAGCTGTGAGTCTGTTGGGATAGGTCTCTACCAACTTTGCACACCTAGATTTGGCAATATTTGAACATTCTTTTTTACAAAACTCTTCAAGCTCCGTCAAGTTCCTTGGGGAGCGTTGGACAGCAATCTTCAAGTCAAGCCACAAATTTTCGATTGGATTTACGTCGGGGCTCTGACTGGGCCACTCAAGGACATTTACCTTTTTGTTCCTTAGCCACTCCAGTGTAGCTTTGGCTGTGTGCTTTGGGTCGTTCTCATGCTGAAAGGTGAACTTCCGTCCCAGTTTTGGCTTTCTTGCAGAGGGCAGCAGGTTTTCCTCAAGGACTTCGCTGTACTTTGCTCCATTCATTTTCCCGTTTATCCTGACAAGTGCCCCAGTCCCTGCCAATGAGAAACATCCCCATAACATGATGCTGCCACCACCATGTACGGATGGTGTTCTTTGGGTGATGTGCTATGTTGGGTTTGCGCCAAACATAACGCTTTGCATTTAGGCCAAAAACTTCTATTTTAGTTTCATCAGACCACAAAACTTTTTGCCACATGACTACAGAATCTCCCGAGTGTTTTTTTGCATACTTCAAAACGGGATTCAAGGTGGGCTTTCTTGAGTAATGGCTTCCTTCTTGCCACCCTACCATACAGGCCAGATTTGTGGAGTGCTTGGGATATTGTTGTCACATGCACACTTTGACCATTCTTGGCCATAAAAGCCTGTAGCTCTTGCAAAGTTGCCATTGGCCTCTTGGTAGCCTCTCTGATCAGTCTCCTTCTTGCTCGGTCATCCAGTTTGGAGGGACGGCCTGATCTAGGCAGGGTCTTGCTGGTGCCATACACTGTCCACTTCTTAATTGTCTTGACCGTGCTCCAAGGGATATTCAAGGCCTTTGATATTTATTTATACCCATCCCCTGATCTGTGCCTTTCAACAACTTTGTCCCAGAGTTCTTTTAAAAGCTCCTTGGTGCTCATGGTTGAGTCTTTGCTTTGAAATGCACTACCCAGCAGAGGGAACCTACAGGAACTGCTGAATTTATCCTGAAATCATGTGAATCACTACAGTTTAACACAGGTGGAGGCCACTTAACTTGGTGTGTGATTTTGAAGGCGATTGGTTACACCTGAGCTAATTTAGGATTGCTATTACAAGGGAGGGTGGACACTTATCCAACCAAGCTATTTCAGTTTTATTTTTAATCAATTTTCTACAAATTTCTAGAATTTTTTTTTCACTTGGAACTTGTGGGGTAGGATGTGTAGATAAATGAAAAAAAAAAAACTATTTTAATGCATTTTAATTCCAGGCTATAAGGCAACAAAATGTGAACATTTTGAAAGGGGGTGAAGACTTTCTATAGGCACTGTATATATTACACTAAGAAGCCACATTTTTCTAATAGGTAAATCAGCTTACTGTCATCGGCGCCAGTTCTGCTCTGTTGCATTTGAATCACAGACAACTGCGCATGTGTTCAAATACAGTATGTGCCTATTTGGGGAGTTTTCAGGTTTAACCCGAATGCAGAAAAAAGCATGGGGGGGGGGGGGGGGGTGTATATTATAGAATACAGTAGCCTATGGCATATATGCTGCCATTTTTAAACATACATTTAATTTGGCCTCAAGCCTTTATTGATTTATTTGTTACCAATACAAAATGCTGTAAACATTTACTAAAAATGTTGTTTATGACGTTCTTCTCAAATATTAATGAAAACCAAACGGCTCACAGAGGTCTACAGAAGTGCCACTTTGGTATGTTTCACATTACTTTTTGGCATCAGTTGAGTTTTCTTTTCAAAAAAGGCAAAGCTCATATCCATATTTTGCACGTATAAGTTAGATCAATCCTTTTTGATTATTTTTTTAATACATTTTAATACTGTAAGGCTGGCTGCACATTTTTATTTACTTACGAAAATAAATTGCATAGATGAAGCAGGAGGGTCCAAGTTTTGATTTTTGAGGATTTAAAAATGATTCTATTGTGCATTGCAGAGCAGCAATATCTTTTTTGTAGCAAGGTGACCAAAACTGAACACAATATTCTAGATGAGATCATACTAATACATTCTAAAGTTTTAACATTACTTCCCTTGATTTAAATTCAACACTTCACTAAATATCTGAGCATCTTGTTGGCCTTTTTTTATAGCTTCCCCACATTGTCTAGATGAAAACATTTCTGAGTCAACATAAACTCCTAGGTCTTTTTCATAGATTCCTTCTTCAATTTCAGTATCTCCCATATGATATTTATAATGCACATTGTTATTGCCTGCGTGCAGTACCTTACACTTTTCTCTATTAAATGTCATTTGCCATGTGTCTGCCCAGTTCTGAATGCTGTCTAGATCATTTTGAATGACCTTTGCTGCTACAATGGTGTTTGACACTCTTCCTATTTTTGTGTCCTCTGCAAATTTAACAAATTTGCTTACTATACCATAATCTAAGTCATTAATGTAGATTAGGAAGAGCAGAGGACCTAATACTGATCTCTGTGGTACACCACGGGTTACCTTGCTACATTTTGAGGTTTCTCCTCTAATCAGTACTTTCTGTTTTCTACATGTTAACCACTCCCTAATCCATGTGCATGCATTTCCTTGAATCCCTACTGCGTTCAGTTTGAGAATTAATCTTTTATGCAGGACTTTGTCAAAAGCTTTCTGGAAATCTAAATAAACCATGTCATTTGCTTTGCAATTATCCATTGTCGATGTTGCATCCTCGAAAAAAAAATCAAGCAGGTTAGACAAGATCTCCCTTTCCTAAAGCCATGCTGACTGTCTCCCAGGATACTGTTACCATATAGGTAATTTTCCATTTTGGATCTTATTATATAGTTTCCATAAGTTTACATATAATAGAAGAAGTCAGGCTTATTGGTCTGTAGTTACCTGGTTCGGTTTTGTCTCCCTTTTTGTGGATTGGTATTGCAATTCTCCAGTCTGTCGGTACAACCCGTGTCAAGAGACTGTTGCATAATCTTGGTTAGCGGTTTGTAAATAACTTCTTTCATTTCTTTGGAGTACTATTGGGAGGATCTCATCTGGCCCAGGGGATTTGCTTATTTTAAGAGCTCCTAATCCATTTAACACTTCTGCCTCTGATGCTACAGTTATTTAAAACTGGATAGGAACAGGTCAACATGTGAGGCATGTTGTCTGTATCCTCCTTTGTAAAAACTTGTGAAAAGTAATAATTTAATATATTTGCTATTTTTTTTCTCTTAATCTGTGATTTTGCCATTTGCATCTCTTAGACATTTTATCTCCTCTTTGAATGTTCTCTTGCTGTTATAATATTGAAAAAACTTTTTAGAATTGGTTTTAGCCC
The DNA here is from genome assembly GCF_902713425.1 of Acipenser ruthenus. Lineage (NCBI taxonomy): Eukaryota > Metazoa > Chordata > Actinopteri > Acipenseriformes > Acipenseridae > Acipenser > Acipenser ruthenus. The sequence goes on from NC_081193.1 coordinate 19,260,501, forward strand.
CCTTAGCAATGCTCATTTCTATCTCTCTCTTGGCCTTTCTAACTTCCTTTTTGACTTGTGGTTGCAGTTCCAAGTACTCTGTGTACTTTGTTCTTGGTCCCTTTTAAACACTCTGTAAAGTGCCTTTTTTCTCTGAAATATTATATATATATATATATATATATATATATATATATATATATATATATATATATATATATATATATATATTTTTTTTTTTTTTTTTTTTCTTTAATTGATCTATTAAACCATTTGGACAATTTTGTTTTAGATTTAGATTTGTCTACTTTTGGGATGCAATTGTTTTGCGCCTCTAGTACTACATACGTGTCATGTGTATCATTGATATGACCACATGAAACAATGTAGCTGTGAAACAGTTATTTGCTACTGGACACCACAGCATGTGAGCGGAGTGGAGCGCTCATAAACACCGCTCCTCACTCTCTTCCTCTTTGAAACCGCTCGCTCCAAGGCTTTTATTTCCCCAGTTTGAGTAAAGTGAATCTTCTGCACCTCGATAGGATCATTCACAAGACAACCCCAAGCCGAACGACACGATTTCAGCTATCTTAAAGTAATTTAAGCCCAAGCTGATGGGGTCGTATTTCGGCTTGGGATCCTAACATACACTGAACCTTTTGCACATATCATGTGGTTAAAGATTTGTTTAATTGTATAAGCTTTGTGAAATATGCAATTAACATGGTTCATATATAAGCACACAATGGCTTTCGCTGTTGTAATAAAACTCTTGCTGTGCAAACTGGATATTATTGATTACTGGTTATTTTGTTAACTTTAATTATACAGGGCGATGTACAGTGTCAAATATTTTTCCTTTGCAAAACATCTTTTGGAGCAGGCGTGGTGCCAGAGGCTTTTTGTGCTCACGCTCCGCTCAGGCACTTTACCCACTCCACTCCACTCCACTCCACACTCCTAGCAAAATGGTTCCGCTTCACTCACATACTCAGCTGGACACTACAAGTAATGGGACTCAAGTGAAGGAGCCATAGAACATAGCAATGTACTATTTGCGTGTGGTTTGTCATGGATATGGGCCGGGGTAAACACTAGTCGGTAACGGAAATAACTGACTAAATCACAGAATACAGATGTGTACTAAACGTGGAGACAACAACTCAAATTGCACTTTCACTACACAATAAAATCCTAGTTATGCCTTTGGTTCATGCATTAGGCATATGGAACAATTCACACAAAAAAATCAAAATAACAAAATACCTTCAATGAGTGGAGCTATGTTAGCACTCTCTAAACCTTGCACTTAATATTGCTTATCAGCACAATACAGTTGTCAATGGAACCAGGATGTGAAGGTATCAGTAGTGACAGTGGAAATGTTTCTATGCTGTATGACTGCTGTAAGACTGGAACCAAAGTCAAGGTATCACCAAATGTAATTTGTTTTCTTTGTGTGTATAACAGGAAAATGTGGTTTCATATAACTTGACAATGCTGTTTTAGTGCTGTTAAACAGTTAAATCCTTTATGTATACAAGGAAAGGCCTACAGTATTAGCAGTGGGTTTCTCAGTGAACGCAACAGGCTCAGGGATATTTCACCACTTACTGCTGTTACACTCAACCATATCCTCTATGGATTACTTTATAAACACCTGTTACCTGTAAATCAGAAGCATTTCAATGGCAACCAGATAATTAATGACAAGTGGGTGGTTATCTTTCTATAATCATATTAAATCTGTTCATATTGTCTGAGAAACAAAATATCTAAAGGTTGATGGTTGAGCCCCATTATCTGACAGCTTTGTAAATGGATATCAGCACAGGCGGTGCCCATGTATTTACAGCTGTGAGCCCAAATGCACCTTCTACAAAAAAAACAAAAAAATGCTTAGACCTTTAGGTTTTATGTTTTAGCATTGTTCAGATATAACCAGGGTAGATATTCTTAAACTTGAGACACTACTCGTAGTTCTAACATAAGCTGTGCAACAGAGGGCAGAAAAACGGTACCACATTTAGCATATTCTGAAACTTGTATTTGTTTTCAGGAAGTACGTGTGTGCGGGAGGGTGTATGCAATTTCTTTGAGTAAATTACACATTTATCTGTAAAACACATCAGAGGTCTTCCTGCTCTTTAGAAATGCACCCAACTCCAGATGTATTGCAGTTTTTTGTTAACTGAATTTGTTGAATAGGGATACTGACACAACTTACATATTTTAAATTTATACAGTATTGAAGCAATACATACTCCTTATCAATTGCAAAATGGTTCAAGACCTTGCTGTATAGCCTTTAGTTGTTCTGTATGGTACTGTTGATTTTCACTGATTTTTTTTTTTTTGTATGGTGTTACACTAGTTCAAATATCCAATATGGATTACAAAAGGAACTCCAAGGACTAGCTTTGAGCACTTCCAAGAATTCAATTTCAAACAGGCTCTGAAGTAACAATTATGATGTCAGAGTACTCATCACAGTTACATTAAGAGAATATGTTTGAATCATATTGTTACCATACTTCACTTCTGGTTATTAGTATTGTCAGCTGAGGCACAGAAACACTAGATAAAATACAGACAATATTAATGATGCTGACAGGGACAAAAACATTACCAAGTATTACACAAAATGTAATTGTTCCTCAACAGAATAAAAACAAAAATGAAAAAGGAAAGGCATTTCAATTTAAATGTGCTTTAAAGTAATTATAAGAACTTAATAAGAAGAATAAGCTTACATCAAATGACCCAATGTTTGAAGTCCTATGTTTTTACAAGAACATTTTAACATGAATACATATCAGAACATACTTTCATATTGATAATTCACTCTAAGCCAACTGGATGAAAGCTTGATTTATCAATTGCCTTGGCCAGTTTGAACCTGACCGTCCATGCTTGTATGACACATGCAGTAAACGCTGAAGCATTATTGACACTGCATCCTGGGGCTACTACTGTACATTTGTTTGTTTATAAGACACTGATCATCGTGGTTAAGACAGGATGGAAATCTATACAAATATATCAGGATGTGTGGTGAATTATACTTTTGGTCAGTCACAAGTGACAAAGCATTCAATATGTAATTCTTTGCATAAAAGGAAAGTAGTTACTATTGGTGATTTTGGAGTGGTGTTCAAAAGAGAACCATACAGTGACTTCTGTTTATCAAACATTTTCAAGAGTCTGGTTTAATCTATTTCCTGTGAATTTGTATTTGAAACTGTGAACTATATTGCTACTGCTGTTATTGGTATTCATCTTTTCACACAAACCAATAATGCTAAATCAATAATGTACTTTGGCCCACTGCCTGGAGATCCTAGTCCTAAATGCTATCCAGTCCTCAGAAGGCATGCTTACAAGCATGCAAAACTGTAACCAACAGTAGCGTGTTGACACCCCCCTAGAGTTTGCTTTTTTACAGCTGGGTTATCAAAGAGCAGATTAAATTCTTTAACTTTTTTTAGTGTGAAGATGATGTTTAATCAGCAACAGTGACAGAACAAAAACGAAACAAACAGTGATCCAGGAGAGAATTAAACCTCATGACAAAAGGACTTTCATAAGAAAGCGGCATTCCCTGTTTACTATGCAAAGGTAAACTCTAGACTTCAAAAGCCTGCATATTCTTCATCAAAATCCTTTCTCACATCATGTACTGTATCTCCACCAGATGCTTATCGTTGGTCATATAACTTCAGATCTTTATTCCAAGACACATGTGACTACAGTAGTCTACAATGCCTGCTGCCATAAATGAAAAACTCTTTGTATCATATTTTAAGCATGCGAAAATACTAAATATCATGCAAAAGTATCACAAGATTTGTGTGATAAGTTAATGTACCAGTGTAATTGTTTGGAAAGCTTTGTGTACATCATATAAACGCTCGGGCTCCCCCCTCGTGGGCGCTACGCTCAACGCTCGGGCTCCCCCCTCGTGGGCGCTACGCTCAACGCTCGGGCTCCCCCCTCGTGGGCGCGACGCTCAACGCTCGGGCTCCCCCCTCGTGGGCGCTACGCTCAACGCTCGGGCTCCCCCCTCGTGGGCGCTACGCTCAACGCTCGGGCTCCCCCCTCGTGGGCGCTACGCTCAACGCTCGGGCTCCCCCCTCGTGGGCGCTACGCTCAACGCTCGGGCTCCCCCCTCGTGGGCGCTACGCTCAACGCTCGGGCTCCCCCCTCGTGGGCGCTACGCTCAACGCTCGGGCTCCCCCCTCGTGGGCGCTACGCTCAACGCTCGGGCTGCCCCCTCGTGGGGGCTGGACGCTCAACGCTCGGGCTCCGCCCTCGTGGGCGCTACGCTCAGCGCTCGGGCTGCCCCCTCGTGGGCGCTGGATGTTTGGGCTTCCCCCCTTTGGGCGCTGGATGCTCATGCTGCCCCCTCGTGGGTGCTGGACGCTTATGTTGACCCCTGGCATTTTCCTCTGGCATTGGGGACAGTGGATCATCCAGGTGTGCCTGAGAAAGCCAAAGCTGCCTACATACAGCTACCAGCGCAGCCAGGTTTTTCCCTACAGCCTGTGCGTTGAGCTTGGACACACAGAGCAGGTTCTTGTTAACCAGGCGCAGCTCACCCAGCTGTTGCGGTGAGGGCCTGTGGTTCTCAGCGAGGGACCGCGGCAAGTGCGACTGGTAGGCTACCAGGATGCTGTTATTAATTCCCAAGCCATATGGAGAAATGCACTGGCTGAATAGGCTCTATTGAGGATCACCTCAGAGACCTGGCACTGCTTGTTAGGGCAGGCAGCATCCTTAGATATGATCACTAAATTAGGTGCCTAGACCAAGGTGGCAATAGAACCCTCAACTGGCAGAAAATGTGCCAGACCCAGCTTCTCTGCATCATGCACCCTATATAGTGAGTCCAACAACCAGGAAACAGCAGGAGCTGTTGCCGGACGGTCCCAGGAAGACTGAATTTCAAAAAGAAAGTCCGGGTGAACTGGGGGGGGGGGGGGGGGGGGGGTATGGGAGAGGCGGTAGGCTCGTCATCGAAAATCGACTCTTTTTTCCCCTGCTGTAGGCCAGCGCACTTGCAAGATTGCAGTAGCCCTCTTGATTATTGGTATAAGCTCTGCCGACATGGAGCGCTTAACCGCAGGGGATAGAGTAGAACCCGATAGAAGAGAACCAGATAAAACCCGGGCCTGATGCAAGGAGCAAGCAATGCAGTGTACAGATTCAGTTGTACAAGTGCTGCCTCAATCTGCTTATAGATAATCGACCGGGCGGGTCAAGACCCGAGCGGGACTGGTTTGGTCCCAGACCGGTGACCTGAGCACCAGTCGGTAGCGGGATGGAACCGGGTCGGTACCTCGAAGGTACTGGGTTGGTTCAGTACCGGTTCGGTGACTTTAGCACCGGGTCAGTACGGGTATGTTACTGGGACGGTTCGGTGACTTTAGCACCAGGTTGGTACAGGTACAGTACTGGGTTAGAACCAGGTCAGCACTGGGACTGTACGGGTACGATCCTGGTCGGTACCGGTTCGGTGACTTCAGCACCAGGTCACTGCAAGGACTGTACCAGGTCAGGAGCAGAGCGGCTCGGTAACATCGGTACCAGGTTCAGTACGGGTCCGTCCATCAGTTTGCAATAACCGCGGGTGGCAACGTACAGGGATGCCCACCTGTAAAAGCCACTGGCAAAACCACTCAGTCAGTACCACACAGGAGACTGATGGAAGCCTGCTTGTTAGAAGGTACTAACATCCTTCGCAATGGTGCTTAAAAGCTGTCGCCAAAATGGCATCAAGATACTGTGGTTGTAACTGCAACAGATACACACACACACAAAAAACAGTAATTAACAATTACATGAACAACATAAAACGTCTCGTATGGTGCTAAAAAGCAAAAACAAGAAATAAAATAAGCTCCAGTCGGAGCTATGCAGCCTGGGGGGGACAGCACAGTCAGCCGACTTATGTTGCTGGATCACTGGGGAAGGAGTGACCCTAGCCGCTGACTTCACACGGGGCACAAGGCCGCAGCGGGACGAAACAAGCAACATGCTGTAGTGCACACACTACGCATAAATAGTAAAAACTATTACAGCGATTAGTTTAAATATTACATATAACTGTGTAAAAACACAATACACAGATAGAAGCAACAATGTACTTATCTGAACAAGGCTCTCCGATCAGGTCAGTCTTGAAAGGAAAAATGGCAGAGATCTGTGAGTGCAGTGCTTTTGTGCCCTCGGGGGCGGGCCATGAATGTCACAGGCTCTCTGAGCAGCTTTGATATATAATATTCAGGATTCGGGTCTTTAGGAGGTAAATACCCATATGGTTTTGTTTACATTTCATACTTGAAAGGGAACATAAATATTATCATTTCAATTATTTTTAAATGACCTCTTGAGAGTTAAAACTAATGAACTGTTGGAACACGAAATAGGCAACCAGAAACAAGCCTCTGAACAACAGTAACCACATGTGTACACTTAGAGTTTCCTATATGTCAGTCTAAAATCTTCTCTTTTAGGTGACAAAAAAAAAAAAAAAAAAAAAACACATGCTGCATCCTTCTCACGCTTTGTTTTCAGTATGCAAGAAAAAAGAAAGGGTTTAATATCGGTCATGGACAGTCAACGACTGGCCCGAAAAGAAGACCAAACTGCCTTGACACGAAGATGTAAGCCAGTGTATTGTGTGACTAGAACAGACGCTAAGAGCATGGCTGAGAACATCTCTCGTTTTGCATATTCAACTTGATTCCCCTGTGTCTGGAACTACAGGCAGGCTTGATGAAAGCCACATCCTGAGCCACAGACTGCAAGCACCTGGTTTGCACTTACAACTGGATGAAATGAAGCACCGTCAATGTAATGATGTTGACAGGCATCCTTAATATTTGTATACTGCTGCTGCGTTTTTTTTTTTTTTTTTCAAAAATACTACATGCACCTAAGCAATAACCTGTGCAGTAAAAAAAAGAAAAGAAAAAATGTTAACTCCTTGTGCCTTCAGAATTGTATGACTGGGATTGCCCTGCTGCTCTCTATGAACAAGCAGGCTACTGTATGTCAGCAATAATGCTTTTATTGCCTGTTACGTCTGTAAAAACAAAGCTGATTATGAAGAAAAAGTAAAATGACCACAGCCTGTATCCCTGTCTTTACATGTAAAATTTAAGTGTGACAAACATACTGACAGACAAGTTCCTCTATATATCCCCCAGATTATAAAGAATGGCATAACCAAGTTTTAACACAATTGGATTGGCAACCACAGTTTCTAATTCTGACATGAATACATATGTCTGTACAAGAGGTATTTGAGGTGCTTAAAAAGGGACAGAAAGATGTGTTTCAATAAAAGAGTACCTTTTTTAAGGTCTTTGCAATCCTTCAGAGTAGTTCTAAGTGCTGTTGCTTAAATATTGAGTTTAACTGAGTTTCCACCAGACCTCTCCAACCTCCTTCTTCTACCTAAAGAAAACATTGCAAGACTAGTCCCTGTGATAACATTAAGCTGATGCTAAGTAGTTATTCCATACATCCGCAAAGAAATTCAAGGTTAGACTATTGTAATACTCTGTCCGCAGTGTCCTGAACACACTTTAGTTTTTAACATATAAGTTATGACCAAGGATCCCGTTACTGTACTGTGCTTTACCTCACTGGATAGCTCACTCAATATGGCTCTCTTGTCACCAGTTATTGCCTATTTATTTAATTTATTTAGTTCTGCTCCATTACTCTTAAGTTATTTGGGATGCTACGTAACAGGTGAGTAAAACAGGCATCTTAACTGCTTTAAAAGTATACAGTATGCGAATGCAGGCTGCTCTCTTTAATCTGTGTTTTCATTAACTTTTATAAAAGTATATGTTTAAGTATCTCCAAAATCTAATTGTTTCTCACACACACACACACACACACACACAAACAAAACAAACATTTATCACCAAAAATGTACAAGTAACCACCCAGAAGTGCAGCAAACCGTTACCCTGCTCCTCTTCCCCATGTTGACAGCAGAATCATAAATGTTTGAAACGACCAGCTTCTGTACCTCCTGAGTGATTCCACATGTCTGCAATCCTGTATGTATTTTGCTTTAAAATAACCCTTCAGATTAGTCATCCAGAAGCTCCTAAACAGAGTATGTGTGATCATTATCATATCATATCATACACTTAGATAAATTCTAAAACTACAGCTAACGAAACAAGTATGTCCGTAGCATACATCACCCCCCACAGCTGTAAATTCAAAATCATCAGTATGACGAAAAAGACACAGTACAGAATAGTCCAGAATGCAAAAATTGTACGTGTGATTTACAGACGGACGTACAGACAGACAGACCGACAGGCAGACAGACAGACAGACAATCGCCAGAAACTGATACTCTCAATAGTTTATGATAAATAATGTTAACATCAAGTTACGTGATAATTGGATAAGTGGTTCTCCAGATATATATAAGAACATAAGAAAAAGTTAACAAAACGAGAGGAGGCCATTCGGCCCATCTTGCTTATTTGGTTGTTAGTAGCTTATTGATTTCAGGGAAACGTTCCCTTTCAAGAATGAAATGTAACCATTATTTTATTGTTGAGTGCACCAAAACCGTCGTAAGAGCAATATTGTAGAACGACTGGAATGCTACAAGGCTAAGCCGAGAGGCTGCCTTGCGCATTACTATACAGAACCCCAGTAACAGTAGCTAGGGAGAACTCACATTTATGCCTGTGTTTTAAGGGTCAACTAGGAAGCCGCCCTTAACACTCTAGTTCCAAATCCAGAGTTTTGAGGATCCACGACATTCAGTCTGTAGAACCTAGTGAAGGTATAGGGAATAGCCCAATTCGCTGCATTGCATATGTCCTTGACAGATGCACCCTGGAACAGAGCCCACAAAGTTGCCATTCCCCTGGTGGAATGGGCAGGGAGTTTTTCTAGAGGGGGCAAGTTGGCCGGCTCACAGACAGTCCTGACCGTGTCTGCTATCCACTTGGACAGCCGCTGCTTAGGAAATGGCTTGACCATGGGACAGCCCCATAGCAGACAAAAAAATTGTTTGGACTGCCTTCAACTTTTCGTCCTGTAAACTTAGTTTGGTGACTTTAGCACCGGGTTGGTATGGTATGGCACCGGGTCGGTTCAGTACCAGTTTGTTGAATTTAGCACCGGGTCAGTACAGGTACGGTACCGGGTCATTTCTGTGACTTTAGCAGCTGTCCGGTACGGGTACGGTCCGGGACGGAGCCGTGGCCGGTGAGGTAATCTCAGTCCCAGTTCGGTGCTTGTTAGAATGGTACTAACAACCTTCATAATGGTGATGCTAAAGCTGTCACCAAAACAGCAGCAAGATACTGTGCAAGCAATCACAACCGAAGCATCTTGGTCCTGTGCAGTGCTGCCGACCACAGCAGCTACTCTTGCTGCACGTGTGCTATAGCGTAGTCTCTGCAAAAGAAAACGGAAAACATACAAGAGAAAAAAATGTTCAGATATTTTTATCTTGCTCCTAATTGTATTATTACTTGTACTGTGATTCTTGAAATGTATTTTTGTTTACGACTGTAAGTCACCCTGGATAAGGGCGTTTGCTAAGAAATAAATAATAAAAATAATAATAATAATAATAATAATAATAATAATAATAATAATAATAATAATAATAATAATACAGTAATTTTAACAATTACATAAATAACAAAACGCAGGGTTAGAAATTCCTGCTCGCATGAGGCAAATTAAATATGATGAGGACTAGTTGATGTCTGTGTCTCAGTAATCCTCTGGGCGAGTACTTAAAACAAATGTACAGATATACTCTTACAGTGATGAGTGTAGCAGTGATGAATAAGCATTCATAAATGCTTACAAAACTGTCACTCGGGACTGAAACCTCCCTTCATCTCCCCTTCAATGTCAACCTCACTTAATGACATTTTACGTTTCTGTTCTGTCTCTGCGTGGGGTACAAAGTTTATTGGCCGTTTTAATTTACTAAAACATGCTGCATCTTTGAAGTAAGTGTAAACATACTGCATCTTTAAAGTAAGCGACTCCCCCACCACAAAAGAAAAAAAAAAAAAAAAAAAAAAAGACTTAAGATGTCATTAGCAAAGGTGATTTGTACTAACAAGATCAAAATAGGCCACATTTTACTAAACATTTTAAAACTAATAAATAAACAATTACCATCATGAACACTATCATAATATGTTGCCTAAAACATCACACAATACATTCATAATAAAGTTGAGTTCTACATATAATCAACAGTAACACGTTTAAAGTTTGGGACTTGCTGTCTGTATTAGCTTGGTGTTGTTTAGATTATCATCAGCATATTTTAAGTGATTGGAAGCTGAAATGACTTCTTAAAAAAAAAAAACAACACACAACACTTCTTATACCAATACAGTACTGGTGAGCGATAATTAATTAGTTTGGAAACCAGGCTTTAAATCACTGATAATATGTGCATAGGCAGCGACTCTGTGGGTGCTCTGGGGCTCAAGCACCAATGGGGGAAAAATAAGGTCCCGCATAGTGCAAATTAGTCACCTGTTCTGTCAAATTATAGTCTGGATGCTTCACAATCACAACTATTATTGCAGCGTTTAAAAAGTAAAACATTCCCTGGCAGCTCTGACAAACCGACAGATCTCTGACAGATCCTTCACATATTCAAATCCATGTATACAATGTCTCCCAGCTTTCTTGAAAAGATCTGCGTTTCCCTCATTTTTCTTTTGTATTTGTTATGCTCTCATTAGTATCCAACCTAGCAGATTCAGCATCCATCAGTTCTGGCAGATTCTACTGTACTTGCTGAAGCTGTTTTCTCCCACTGCTAATTAAAAAAAAAAAAAAATAGCCATCTACCTAACAATTTCATCCCGAGGGCTACAGTGAAACGTACTGTCTTTAAATTGGGACTTTAGTAAAGACAGCGTGTGTATGTGAGTACATTCATTATTGTAGGTAGTAATTCATAGTTATTTAATCACTCACAGGCTGTAACCCCCAACTCCACAAACCAGCCAGCATTTTTGTAAATAGCAACACATTTCATTTGTGTCGGTGTCAGTTTCAGGCGGAGCTTCATGGTCGGCAAGGTGACACAGCTGAGAGAATTTTTTTCCTCTGTCATCCCGTCTGGTGCTGTCAGTGTCAGTTTCTCAGCACACAGTACAGTAGTCACTCAGTAACGAGAACAGGCGATTGATCGATCTGTAGGTGTGTTTACTAAGGTGCCTTTATTTTATTTTTTTTTTAAATGTAATCTAAAATCTGTTTATTTTTTTAGGAAAATAAATTGTAAGCCTATTTTTAGGGACCCCAACTGTTGTTGTTGATTCCAACTTAGGCACTTCACATAAGGACTAGTAAATTTATATCGGGACTACCAAGTTTCAAAAGGTACTTGTCCTATACAACAATATTGTTTGTTTTTAACCCTGTAAAACGTCTTTTTAGCCAGCCAAACAAGAAATAAATAACTCCAGTCAGAGATATTGCAGCCTGAGGGGAGAGCAGTCAGCAGACTTATGTTGTTGGATCCCTGCGGAGGATCGAATCTAGCCACTGGCTTCACGTGGGCCACAAGGCCGCAGTGGGAATTATCAAACAGGCTGTAGTGCACAAAATATGCTTAATTTGTAAAAACTATTCCAGCAATTATTGTAATATCACAGAAAATGTGTGTAAAAACACAATAAAAAATAAAATATATAGCAGACAGAAGTAACAAGCACTTATCTGAACTAGGCTCTCCGGTCAGGTCAGTCTTGAAATGAAAAATGGCTCCGAGATCTGTGACTGGAGTACGTTTATGTCCTCGGGGGCGGGGTACGACTGAGCCACAGGCTCGTTGAGCAGCTTTGGTATATCTTATTCAGGTTTCAGGTCTTTAGAAGGTAAATACCCATACGGTAATAGTTACATTTCATACTTTAAAAGGGACCTGAACTATAGGAGATACTAAATTTTGTATAGTATTACTCCTTATTACAAAACAAAACTGAAAAAATAACACAGCAGCACATACAGGGTTTAGTCATGCAGTGATACAACCTGTATGAAATGTCACCACTATTTGTCTCTTCTTAATGAAATCACATTTGTTGTATACAATATTGATTCATTCAATGTCAGAAATAAAGAAACTTTAAGCATAAATATTAAATAAATCTTAATTAAATACGAATTAACAGGTGTATACAGTACAGCCTTCACTTTGTAAATTAACAAATCTGATTTTGCAATCGAAAACCAACGTTAGAGAGAAAAAAAGGACACTCAATGGCAGGCAGTGTGTTAGAGTTTGCATTCCCTTACAATTTTTAGCAAATCCAAGAGTTTTGTTTTTTTTGCCCACACTGCTACAGATTGGTATTTGTGAATTAGTGTGCTGAGAGTATTTCCTATTCTGCCTATGACACCTATAAAGCAACTACAGTAGGTTACTTAAAATACTGAAACTACAAGTTCAAATAACAAACAGCCTGGAAAATATATAAGGAGGTGTGAAGAAAGCCCTTTTTGCAGAGTAGGAAAGAAAAGCCAGACATGCAGTTCTGGGATACATTCTGCAGCAGCAAGTTTCTTCTGATGACGTGGTCTTTAACAGCAGGTCTGTGTAAATTACAGAGCAAAAAAATACACAATGTGGTTCTAGTCATTTAAAATGATGTGGCAGATAGCATTAGTACATGATGGAAAAAGATGACAGTACGGCTGAGTAATTGGGGTAAGTCATAGCATTTCAATAGGCACTCAATGTGACCCTATTTGGATCAAATATTTTGGATGCACTTCATGGTGAATGGCATCATGATTTGTTAGCATTTACTTAATTTAATTTTGGCTGTTTTATAGCATCCAAGACACTGGGCAGATTATTGTATGAAAATGATCTCCAAGAACTATGGTGTCAACCATATAATTTTATTTAAAATGGTCAAATGTTGCTGCCTGTTCTTTTTAACCAACATATCCATTGATCAAGTGACTTCTGAACTTTTCTGATGAAAGTTGGTTTTACTGTACTGCAAACTCTAAAGAATTGTGGGCCTGCTAGGTAAGTTACGGTTTATTATAACAATTATTATGTTTATTATGTATATCTATGATATATTTTAACCACAATACAAAACAATCAAACAAACAAAAACACAGGCAAGTCAATAAGTAACCAGGTTAAGAACCCTTACTCCATAATCTTGGTAAAGCATGATGTAGGGCATGTTCATCGAATCTCCCATTGTCAACAAGACACTAAAGAATGTTTAAGGGAACATTTCTGTTCTTAAAGCTATTCCTGGTGCCAGTTCAGGACTTGATTACCACCAGTGATATCAGAGAGGCCTGAGATCACAGAAGCAGCCCTTTTTGTTGGGTTGCTCTTTTAGCCATTAATCCTCCACTGCCTGTAGTACTTTGAGAACAGTCCCAGTGCTACATTCCAAGCCCAGATAAGTTTCAAAAGGATATGCAATCAAATGTCTACCAACAGCAATTGCAATCAGTCCAATCACATCTGCATTCTAGTCAAACGTTTGTTTTCTACTTTTACACACTTATACAAACAATCAAAGTAACATTATGTGCATTTCTGATATAGGACCTTATTCACTCAGAATTGTATTATTACTGGTAAAGAAGCCTACATCAGCCCTTGGGAATTTCCAGTCAGACAATTCCATAACTGCTTGCCTACTCATGTACAATTACAATATAAACCATCTGTTTATTCCTGTGATCATTTTAGGTGGGGTCTAAAAGGTCAAAAGGAAAATTTATTTAAAGTTTCAGATGATGAAAATGTAAAACAAACATTTTTGTATAAATTGCATCAGTCTCTTAGTAATACACAAAGCTGCACTAGTATAGGACTACCTTACCTAAGGTAACATTGGGGTAGTTCAAGATTAGAGCTAAATCAGGGTCTGTGAAACCAGACACAAGTCTTTACTATTATTACAGTAGGTTAAAAAAAAAACACTAGTGACGGTTGTCTGCAAACTTTGAAGACACTGACATATCTATCCCAACTCATTTATCCCATGTTCAATGGGGACTTTAATTCAGATGAAAACTAACACCAGGGAAGCACACTGACATTTCTCTGTTGTAAAAAACCTTGTGATGACATAAATTATCTTTTCGCAATCCTTTCTTTAAATTTATTATAATTTTTTTTTTTTTACCCTAACCAGTATCTTGAGACTTGTAATCTGCCACATCAAATACCCCCCTCAGAATCAACAAGCCGCTTCAAAAGGAGAGACATACACGTAGCACAGATAGATTTGGCATTCTGGAGGTGCAATATCGCAGATGAGGGTAGCTTTTGTACAAGCTTGAGCATACTTGGTTACTTCTGTCTGCTATAGAGTGCTTCTACAATTCTCCCTTGTACTGTACTGTATGTATGGAAAAAATGTATTGCAATAAAAAAAAGGGGGGGGGTCATGATATTTTCTGAACGATAGTTGTTTTTTTTTCAGCTGTTTTTTTTAAGGCCGTAGCAACGTTTGGTTGTTTCCATTGTTTTAAACCACAAATAGTAAAAGTGTACCATGTATACTGCAAACAAAATAGCAAATGCACGCTTCAGCACTTTTGAAAGGATATGGAAATGTAGTACATATCAAAAATGTGCATGTGACCTACAAAACTTTTCAGAAATACATGGAATGGCTTATAGTTGTGGTGAAACATGAACATTTTGTCATTAATTTAAAATCTTCTTTCAAATTGTAAAACTGAAATAAGACAAATCCCAAAACGTCAAAAAATGGGAAGCAGTTGTTATTAGACCATACCAAAGATTTTTATTACCAAGGAACATTAAAAAACAAAAAAGGTACTCCCTTTTTTTTTAATACTTAAGTCCCTGAAGCATGCTCTACCTGGGTCGGAATCTACCCAGGGTCAGGACCCAGTGTCATGTGGGTATGACCCAGGTACATGGTTTCACACTAGATTTTGACTGGGTAGCCAAAACCCGGGTTGGAGTGTGTGGCAATGTGCCCCTCCTCTGTGTGTATTTTTGTGTTTTATGTTGTATGTTGCGTGTGTTAATGTTGGTGTATTGTAGTTGGTACACAGGATATAATGTGGGTAATGAGCATGAGTGTTTAAAATGTAGAATTGTATTTAGGCACAGGGATTGCACTACCACTTCACATGCATTTAAAGTCTTTAATAATATGTGAGCAAGGGGTTGCACAGATTTAATTCATGTGCTGGAATTCAAGTGAATAATTAAATCGGTAATTGAATCCCAGCACAATTGTATATATAGATGCACGTTTCACTCACTCAGGTTTGTGTGTTCGGTGAGTGGAGAACGGGTGTGGAGAAGGAGGTAAAGTAAATTAAAAAGAAACTAGAAAATAATTGCTACAGCCTGCTGGAAGCACCAGCACGGTACTTGTTTTGTGTTTAGGGTTTGTCCACCCTGTTTGTTAGTGTCTATTTGTTTTGTTTGTCTGTTTATTTTGGCCACAAGTGCAGTGTCCTGTTTTCTGTTTTGTTCAACCTTTTTATTTTCTGGGTGTTATTAAAACACTGAGCTCAACAGCGTCTCAGATTCACTCACCACTACTGTCCGTTTGTGTACTCCTTTCTGGTCTGACGTCATCACTAAAGCCAGCCTGTCACAGAGTGCCAGTGGGAAAGGGACTTAGTTGAAAACACAAAATGTAAAATACAAAAGTCTTACACTGAACATTGCAGATTGTCAGACAGGAATCAGAATCAATGCAGAATTAAAATCTGTAACCTGCAGCATGTACCAGGCTTTATTTATTATTTCATTAGGAAACATTTCCTTGCAGAGCGCTGATCATATCGTAGTTAAATATCAGTGCCTGCCATTCTGAAAAGTCATGATTGCAGTATCTACTCTACTGTTCAGCCTGTGTTACCAGCTACAAATTCACTTTGACTCAAAAGCTCCAATTTATCTGTACTGTGTCAAAGTTTGGTCCACTGCCTGCAGTTAGTGTTCAGTTGGATAAGATGCATCTAGTACACATTACAGGTGTATGCGCTACGCATCAAATGCCAGCTGATTGGACAGGAAAGGAAAGAAGGGCCAGAACACCAAAAGTTAAGTTTTGATAGAACCATTTTCTTTTTTTTTTTTTTTTTTAATTACTGTCAATAGTTTTAACTACTTTAATATAAAAATAAATAATCTACAATCACAACCTTCCTAAAAAAAAAATTACAATGTGCGCAACCCTAAAAAGACGTCACCTCATCACTTTCTTCAGAGTAAATTACCAAATCACATTACTAATTTTTATACAGTAATATATATGTATTGTAACCATGTTGACATTGTATGCAGCCCTTAAATTACGTTCCCACTGGATCAATAAAACAATAACTTAATTTTTAAACTCTGAAAAATGTAACAGCAATTGTAACTGTCACCAGTGTGCAACACAACTAACAGTAAGCATACAACAATTGTCAATTCTACATCTACATAAAAAAAGGCTTCAGTTTACCAATTGCAGTCAGGAAATGATAAGCCTGAGATATAAAAATGAGGTATGGTTTTGTATTCAGTTTTTTTTCCTTTCTATTTCTTATCTTTAATTGCATCGTACTTCTGTCTTTAATTATAAAGACTTACTTATCTTTGAATGCAAACCACTGTAATTGTTTTAAATGTGGCTTAAGCACCTGTCATATCTCAGAGAATATAAGATTTGACAACACAGCACGCCACATGCAGATATATACTGTCAAGTATTAAATGCTGAAGTCTTTAATACTTTAGTATCTCTATAGTTTTTTTTTTTTTTTTTTAATACTTAAAATAATAAGCTTCTCTGTTCAAAACTCAGGTACAGATACTGTGGTAACACTTAGGTAACCAGCACATCATTTAAATGTTACCTCAGCGTAATTTGCATAATGACGTACTGTATTATTATTATAATTTTTAAAAATCGGCAGAAACAAAATTGTGTTGCAAAAGCTCATCTGCAAAAGTAGATCCTAGTAACATAAATCACAACAGTGCTCCCCGCTGTTTTAGGTTCTCAAGGCACAACACACAAGACGAGAGGATGTCAGCCATTTGCAATACATCTGTGAGCCATTTTAAATCTAACCCTAATGGTTTGAGATATCTAAAATGGTTTGAATTTGCCATCTAAAATATAGTCTGAGAAGTTGAATAAACACTGGCAGCAGCAGATTTACTACAACATAACCGCCCATACACGGATGCATAAAAATGATTGTGAAACTATGGTACAGAACTTGCTGATTACAGTACCTTTCCCCACTTATACACACAAACTGCAGTGCGTGCTCATGTTTCATGTAAAAACGAAACTATCAAGATAAAAAAAAAATCTAAATTACTAAAACAAATATGAAAACATTATTTAGACATAAAAGGTTTAATAAAAAAAAATACATCACCCCACAGAAAGCACTAATTTTGAAATCCCCCTCCCTAAAGGGAAATCCTTCAACCGGAGAAATCTGCATGTGTAAAACCAGGTGGGTGGCCAAAATTGGCCCGTCTACCCCTGCTCTTTGTTCCAACCCTGTTCTAAAATGTTTAATTGAACCAAGTAAAACTGCATCCAGACCCTGAAGTAGTTAATTATATAATTTCACTGTTAAAGCTGAAGTGGAATGGCGACTCTAGACTGGACACCCATGGTGTAAAATGATAATATTTCACTGCAATATGTTCATGAAAATTGGGCCCTATGTGTATGGGTTTGTCATATGAGTGAATGGAGCCTATGGAAAACAACAGCAATATGGATTATACCATCGGTATGTATAGTGGCATCCAGAAATGTCTTCTGGTAAAAAGTGACAACACTCTTGTTCCGGACAGAGTAGCAGAGCTTTCATTCCTTTATATATATTATATATATATATATATATATATATATATATATATATATATATATATATATTATATATATTATATATATATATATATATATATATATATATATATATATATATATATATATAAAAAGTGTTACTGAACTGGTTGAAGGGTTTACAAGATAACAAATTACTTTCCTTAGCTTTCTGCTTTGTTGTGCGTATTCCTGCAATATCTTTTTTCAAAATAATTGATTTTTTAAAATATTTTTATTAATGTATCCCTGGTCATTTAAATCAGTTTTGAGCAGTTATTTTAATTTTAAATCGGTTCTGCATCGGGTCTTCCTGTCAAAATGCCTTCTGAATTCACAACATCAGCACTTGCATCCAACCTGTTCATCCACAAACATTTCATTTTTAAAGAACAATTGTGAGAATTGGATTCGAACGTTTTATCTCGGGGATTGGAGTCAAGTTACCGATCCGTTGTATTATTGTACAGCACATCAGCACAGTGCACTTGCTGTGGCAATTGTGCCTATAGGGTATATAATATATGCCTATATTTAGTTGATGTGTTTTTCTTGTTTTGTTTGCTTATTTGGATATCTAGATAAATCTAAATAAATGTAAGATTTATATTAAACAGGGATCAATAGTACATTCTTTAATGTGTGACAGTTAATGATAAATGCTAATATGGATTAAAATAAGATTAGTGCAGAATGAAACGAGAAACAAAACAATACTATTTTTTTATGGTGATATGTTTTTGAACTATAAAATGTACTGTAGTTTTGCTATTTGTAAATTGAATGAACAGAAGTCCCAGTTTATTCAGTAAGAATGAGGGAAGTGGTTTGGAGAAAAAATGTGCATAACAAACTCCCAAACCACAGCCAATCTGCAACTCCCCTTTATTCTTAACAGGTGATCGATTTCAGGGAAGTTTGAGGGAAGATAAGTGGGATGTTTCAGTACTGTGCATCATGGAAGTTAATTTGAGCTTGTTACCTTCCTAGGTGTCTCTCTCTCTCCTTTTTTTTTTTTTTGAGTTTATTCACTTTTTTTGTAATGGAGACTACAGAAAGTTTAAAAATAGTTTTGTACCATTTATAAAATAGCATTTTAGCAAAGGCTCTGGGAGTGTGTTTCAGTTCTGCTGCTTAGTTTATCTTTAAATACGTAACATTACGATAACTACTTAACTACAGTAATGGCATGTTTTTTAAAATAAGCAGAAGTTTTACTTAAATTTTGTGAAATTATTTTTATGGAAATTGAGATAAATGACATACATGGAGCACTCACCCAAAATGTATAGCAGTGGAGGAAGTGGCAGGTTGATGTTACCTATTTTCACTGCAGCCATTGACTGGATTTAAGGACACTTTGACATGTAGCACATAAGCATGAGCGCATTAGAGGTGGGCTCCTGGATTTCTTTAGGCGCATGTCCAGTTTTGCAGTCAAACTCCTCACTCTAACTTGAGTGGGCTGTGTCCTGTTTGGTTGTAGGGACTGACAATTTACTCCTACCCCCTAAACCACTGGACATGTGTTTTCAAGTATATGTGATGACTGGTTGCTGTACTCAGAATTTCTGGCTAGACAGTTGGTTGAGGAAAATTACAGTATGAATTTTATCCCTGAAAGTCACTGGGTAATCTTAATAATAGGGCAGAAATTGGGGGAAAGAAATACAGTGCTGAAAGAAATTATGCATTTCACACCCGTTTTTATGAGTGTGGTTTTTGTAATCAGCCAGCAGGGCATCGTTGGAACCTCTCTAATAGGGTTGATGATGGACACTTAAATGCAAGACCTGATGTCAGTTTTAGTGAGAATACCATATACACATACACTGAAACAGGATACAGGGTCTCATAACCTTGATTTGTAAATGAAGTGAAAACATATCAAGTTGAAAGAAATCCCTTTCACCCACAGCGGTAGTCATTTCTTCATATAATCAGCCTTTCCAAATTATAAGTGTATGTCAAGGAAAAACAATATTGAATCTTAATCCCTCTCGTCAAAAAAATAAATAAATAAATATTTATATATACAGTATATATATATATATATATACAGTGCCTTGCGAAAGTATTCGGCCCCCTTGAACTTTGCGACCTTTTGCCACATTTCAGGCTTCAAACATAAAGATATGAAACTGTAATTTTTTGTGAAGAATCAACAACAAGTGGGACACAATCATGAAGTGGAACGAAATTTATTGGATATTTCAAACTTTTTTAACAAATAAAAAACGGAAAAATTGGGCGTGCAAAATTATTCAGCCCCTTTACTTTCAGTGCAGCAAACTCTCTCCAGAAGTTCAGTGAGGATCTCTGAATGATCCAATGTTGACCTAAATGACTAATGATGATAAATAGAATCCACCTGTGTGTAATCAAGTCTCCGTATAAATGCACCTGCACTGTGATAGTCTCAGAGGTCCGTTTAAAGCGCAGAGAGCATCATGAAGAACAAGGAACACACCAGGCAGGTCCGAGATACTGTTGTGGAGAAGCTTAAAGCCGGATTTGGATACAAAAAGATTTCCCAAGCTTTAAACATCCCAAGGAGCACTGTGCAAGCGATAATATTGAAATGGAAGGAGTATCAGACCACTGCAAATCTACCAAGACCTGGCCGTCCCTCTAAACTTTCAGCTCATACAAGGAGAAGACTGATCAGAGATGCAGCCAAGAGGCCCATGATCACTCTGGATGAACTGCAGAGATCTACAGCTGAGGTGGGAGACTCTGTCCATAGGACAACAATCAGTCGTATACTGCACAAATCTGGCCTTTATGGAAGAGTGGCAAGAAGAAAGCCATTTCTTAAAGATATCCATAAAAAGTGTCGTTTACAGTTTGCCACAAGCCACCTGGGAGACACACCAAACATGTGGAAGAAGGCGCTCTGGTCAGATGAAACCAAAATCGAACTTTTTGGCAACAATGCAAAACGTTATGTTTGGCGTAAAAGCAACACAGCTCATCACCCTGAACACACCATCCCCACTGTCAAACATGGTGGTGGCAGCATCATGGTTTGGGCCTGCTTTTCTTCAGCAGGGACAGGGAAGATGGTTAAAATTGATGGGAAGATGGATGGAGCCAAATACAGGACCATTCTGGAAGAAAACCTGATGGAGTCTGCAAAAGACCTGAGACTGGGACAGAGATTTGTCTTCCAACAAGACAATGATCCAAAACATAAAGCAAAATCTACAATGGAATGGTTCACAAATAAACATATCCAGGTGTTAGAATGGCCAAGTCAAAGTCCAGACCTGAATCCAATCGAGAATCTGTGGAAAGAACTGAAAACTGCTCTTCACAAATGCTCTCCATCCAACCTCACTGAGCTCGAGCTGTTTTGCAAGGAGGAATGGGCAAAAATTTCAGTCTCTCGATGTGCAAAACTGATAGAGACATACCCCAAGCGACTTAAAGCTGTAATCGCAGCAAAAGGTGGTGCTACAAAGTATTAACTTAAGGGGGCTGAATAATTTTGCACGCCCAATTTTTCCGTTTTTTATTTGTTAAAAAAGTTTGAAATATCCAATAAATTTCGTTCCACTTCATGATTGTGTCCCACTTGTTGTTGATTCTTCACAAAAAATTACAGTTTCATATCTTTATGTTTGAAGCCTGAAATGTGGCAAAAGGTCGCAAAGTTCAAGGGGGCCGAATACTTTCGCAAGGCACTGTATATATACACACACAGTATATATATATATATATATATATATATATATATATATATACATATACACATACATATATACACACACACATATATATATATATATATATATATATATATATATATATATATATATATATATATATATATATATATATATATATATAAAAATGTTGCAGCTTAAAAGCAATGGTTTATGCATACCTAAATTATGTTTTTTTTTTATTTTTTTATTAAGTACTCAAAAACATAAAACTACATCACATGTTTAACACTTTTTTTTATTACATTTTTTAGTAAAATCTTTTTCAACTGTTTTAGTGAGGGTTTGTTAGTTCTCATTTTGAAAGCGATGTTTAACTTAAGAGAATAGTCAGCACTCCGATATCTGTTACCCAGATACACGTCAGTCGTGTTTTACCACCCTTATATTAAGAATCAAATCAATCCCCCAATTTCCGACTCCGTCACCAGTTTTCTGATACTAAGCCCATCTCTTCAATGTTACAATTTATTTGAATATCCGTCACAGCCCATGTTTTATTTTTTTTCTGTCTGCGTGCCAAATCAGTCTGTGCAGTTACACAGCGCTTTTCAGAATCATATTGTTCTGAATTAAAACACTTCTGTTAAATATAGTACTGTACCAACAAAACCAATACATTACATCTAAAATGGAAGCCTACTTATTTTAAAACAAACAGTCTTTTTAGATATGTATTTTTGATATTGTATATTTGTGTTACCTGAAAAACGGACAAGGGTTAGAATGGGCCAAAATGAAATAATCAGGTGCGTCACACACGTTTAACCGTCACTGAAGTTTCTAGGGCCAGATATGTAAGTGCTGACTGTAGTTATAAAACATTCTTCCAAAACAATCCTAAAAACAAATCCTTAAAACAATCCTCAAAACAGTACAAAGTTTTGTGAAATCGGGCCTATTAACTCTTAACATAAAAGCGTTACACGTACTTTTATTAAAGTGGCTGCCATAGGGCCATGGCTTTGATAAATGCAAGACCGCTGTAGTTTTATAAATATAGTTTCACAGTCATACTTCAGTGCAGCGGTTCTCATAACTGAAAACAAGTTCTAGTGGAGACATTTGTTCTGTAAGGCAATACTGAATGTAAGAGATCAAAAGCATCTTTGAAAGTGTATTTTACTGCAAAATTATGGAAATGTGTTCTTTCCCAACTAATTAATTGGAGTAGGAAAATAATATTTAAATCCTTATTTGAAGAGGCACAATATATGAACAGGTCATATATCTTTGAAGAAAAAAAACAACAAAAAAAAAAAAGAAAACACAACACTTGGACCCCGTTTCATAGAATTCACACGTTACATCCAAAATAAAACACAATTCAAGGACTCATAGCTGTATTCTGATCCAAGCACTGCAAATGCTATTGTAAATCGAGATGCATTTTCATCCAGATAGCTGCATACATACTATCTGAACTGCCCTTCTACTGCAGTTCCAATAACAACACTCATGCTCTTGAATTTCCAATAGTGCACTTTAATGTACTATGGTTGATTTGTTTCTCATAATATCTATGTTATAATCCTTCGGGATTCTTTTTGATCTACAAGCAATTCTTCCTTTAAAGCAGGTCAACTTTAAATGACAGAGTAAAAAAAAAAAAAAAAAAAAAAGGAAAAAAGAAGCCAAGACAGATTTTTAACATTGAATTTGGTTGTTTGTCAATTTTGTATAATTAGTGGCTGTGCAGTTAACCCGGTAAACATATTAATGTCAATATAATGAGTGGAGGAATTAACTGCAGGAATCAATTTTAAATAATAGATCATAATAGAATGAATAAGCACTTCTCAAAGTAACTGCACAAGTCAATGACCACCCAAGTATAGGGATGTATTTAAACTATCAAGTTCTTTATATAACAATGGAAGGAACTCCATTCCTTGACCACACACAGGCAGAACAGCAAGAAAAGGAAATATTAACAGGAAATAAATCAACAATTTAACTGGACACATTAAGACTTACAATATTCTACATGGCTTGCATTTCGAAGGCTTGAGGCACCAAGCCAGAAGATACAATCCCAGTTCTGCAGTACAAGTACTTTGTATTCTTTTAACTTCTTTATTACACCACTTTATTAAATAAGCAATGCTTTAAAATATTAAAACATTTCTATTGTTTGAACAAAGCTGTATTAAAAGTGCCTATGAGGCATGTGTTAACACTTACTGTACTGTGTGGTTTTCGGATTATCGGATGTTTCTGTGACTTCTGAGGACTTGTTTCTTATTTCTACACTGCACTCTTTAATCACTCATAAACAGTACAGTAGGTTTCACACATGTAAAACATGGCAAGGTTCCATTATTAGACATGTCAAATCGAACTGTGTCTGTTTAATTAGGTGGGCAATAGAAAAAGATTACATAAGTCACAATATTAATGCTCCAAAAATAATAGTTCACAATTTATTATATTTAAAAAAAAAAAAAAAAAAAAATCTAAGCATCACTATAAAAACAGCCCTTAGACTACCAGGAGAGGACATTAATACAGACCAACTGAATGCTATTTTTGGACCAAAATAAATTGAGGACCAGTTTAACGAATGTGACTGGACAGTATGTATGTAAAAATGTTAGCTTATTATCATAACCCTGGTTCCCTGAAATAGAAATGTAACCATTACGATTCGGTATTTACCTCAATCCTGAATATTGTATGCCAAAGCTGCTCTTTGAGCCTGTGACACAGTCATTGCCCGCCTCCAAGGGCACAAAAGGACTGCGCTCCTATTATGTCTGCTATCCACTTGGACAACCGCTGCTTAGAGAGGCTTGACCATGGTACTTAGCCCCATAGCAGACAAAAAATTGTTTGGACTGCCTCCCAACTTTTCATCCTGTCAACACAGTACGCCAGAGGCTGCACTGGGCAGAGCGTATGGCGCTGCCGCTCTGTCAGACTGGAAAGGAGGTGCATTATTCACCACGTTTAGCCTCCAGCGAGGAACAATGTCCTTCATAGGCGGCCGAAGCCACCGAACCACTTTCGAAAACTGCCCCGCCAGGAAGAGCTCCTGTTGTATTACTGCCATGGGACAAGTCGTGGGATCGAACCCATGAGGCAGACACCACGTCTGAAAGACACCTCACTTGTACCCATACTGGGAACCAGTGGATGCTGAGTGTCCAGAGTGTCAATAATCCTATTGGACAGACCTAGACGGCTCAAATGCAGCCGTTCAGGGGCCAGACCCAGAGCCCTCGTGCCCGACTGCTCAGGTCACGGCGCTTCGGCAGTCTGTACGGCTGGCCGCTCATCAGGGTTGAAAACCAGTCTCTCCTTGGCCAATAAGGGGATACTAGGTGCACCTTGGCCCGGTCCTGACACAGCAGGAGCAGAGCGAGCGGTGGGAAGGCGTAGAACAGATGCCTCGGCCACTGGTGTGAAAAGGCATTTATTGCCAGTGGGTCCCCGCCTCCTATTATGAAGAACCAGAGGGGACATTGGGTTGATTTTTGGGAGGCAAAGAAACCTATCTCTGTTCTCCTGAACCTCTCCCAGATGAGGCTCACCATCTCGGGCGAAGCCTCCACTTTGAGCTGCTAGGGACTCCCCTTGAGAGGTCCACCACCCAGTTTGTCACCCCAGGCAGATGTACTGGATCTCAAAGAGAAAATCCAGGTGAACTTGCAAGCAACAACAACAACCGAAGATGGACAGCACAGTCAGCCGACTTATGTTCCTGGATCCCTGGGAAGGAGCGACTCGAGCTGCTGGCTTCATACGGGGCACAAGGCTGCAGCAGGACGCAACAAGCAACAGGCTGTAGTGCACACAATGCACGTAATTTGTATAAACTATTACAGTGATTAGTTTAAAATATCGGAGGCTCGTGGGTTCAATCCCGGGTGGGGGACACTGCTGCTGTACCCTTGAGCAAGGTACTTTACCTAGATTGCTCCAGTAAAAACCCAACTGTATAAATGGATAATTGTATGTAAAAAAATGTGTAAAAAATTGTATGTAAAAATAATGTGATATCTTGTAACAATTGTAAGTCGCCCTGGATAAGGGCGTCTGCTAAGAAAACGAAGACGACGACAACAACAACAACAACAACAACAACAACAGAGCTCTCCAAATCAGGTCAGTCTTGAAAGGAAAAATGGCACTGAAATTTGCAAGCGCAGTGCTTTTGTGACCTCAGGGGTGGGCCAAGACTGCGTCACAGGCTCAAAAAGGGCAGCTTTGGTATACAATATTCAGGATTCGGGTCTTTAGGAGGTAAATACCCATTCGGTAATGGTTACATTTCGTATTTGAAAGGGAACAATAACGATACAGTAATATTAGAAATATGAAAAGAAACTTAATAAATTAATTGACAAACATCGAAGGCAGGAAGAAAGACTTCTGTCCGAAATGTCTGAATTGAATTAATTACGCTTATTTTAGTATTTCTAAATAACTTCTGCAAAAAATGTATTTATTGCTGTAATTTAGTAGCATATGACTGTATATTAGCCAGTTCTCTAAAAGCTAGAAACCAGAATCTACAGTATTTACTGAATAAACATACTTAAATCTAGAATTATTTTTAGAGATGGTCAGTTCTTAATACATTCATGAATAAAGAGATACACATTAGCTTTGGAACTTTCCATCAGTCTGTGTATATAAAATACACACACACACACACACACACACACACACACACACACACACACACAATAATATATATATATATATATATGTAGCGATGTGCCCTATAATTCCGTGTTGTGTAAATCCTTACTGTCACTTTAAATATTAATTGGAAAACAAGGAGGGATGTGGTTGGAGGATTTCTTTGCAGTGCAGAGGTTAAAAAGGGGGAATGGGGTTTAGAGAAAAAAAGAGAGAAACATGGAGACGTGCTGATTTGGTGGTTTTAAGTTCTGTTGTTTTTTTCCAATTGTCTTCCTAACCTAACAATGTCATCAACCGTATGTGATCTACCACGCAAATGGCTAGTAAAGTAAGGATTCGTATTTTTAAGCATTAATTTCACTATTTCAGACTCTTGCATATCTGTCTTCCACCTTTTACACAAGGCCCGATAGCTATAAGCATAATTCTGAAGGGATTCCTGATTTTTCTGCTTTCGATTTCTCACGCGTTCAGCCATCTCATCTTCATAATCATCAGATAAAAATGCAGCCAAAAACTTATCCTGAAATTCCTGCCAACCTCTTACTTGTTCACGGGCAATTTCCCACCAATCCCTTGCTATACCATGCAACACATTTCTGAAGGTAGCAAGAATTTCAGAATCCAACATAGGACGCAAAGCAAGAAAATCACGGCATTTAGAAAGATACAACACAGGATCTATTTCATCCTGAGGTCGACCAAAAGAAGGAAAAAACAGTTTAATAGGCAACTTCACCACACTAGAAGTAGAAGTACTTGGCCCACCACTAGCCCTCCTAGATTCATCAGGTTTTACTTGGGTCACTTCAAATCCTTTATACTGGGACTCCAAAACTTTAACTCTCTTTTTTAAAAGTTCATTTTCCTGAGACAGAGCTTTCACGTCTTGCTGAATCTGGACATGCTTAGTGGCAACATCTTCCACCAGATTCTGGTTAAGTTCAATTTGTTGGATTTCTACTTGACTAATCCTATCATTCAAAGCTGTAATATTAACAGTGAGCTTATTTAAAACATCCGCCCTAAGATTAACCAACTCTTTAAAAGAGTCCTCCAAAGTGTGTTCCATATGTCCAACCATAGTTTTACATTCTTCATTAGTTTGCTCCAAAGCCTCTTTAATAAAAACAAGTTCCATTTGCATTTCTTGTTGTTTAACATCATTTGCCTGTCGTATTACTTGCATTTTCTCTACTACTGCCCGAATAATTTCTACATTACGAGCCAACCCAGCCATTTCTAAACCTACAGGCCGTAAAGATAATGAAATTGGTGTTGGTAAGGGTAGAAGGGGTGGAAACAACACAGGTGAATGGGACTCCTCCAAATCTACCAAAGAATCCTCTCTAGTCTTAGAGCTGATATCATACTTAATCTGGGCAAGTTCTATATTGCCAACATTAAGATCAAACAGTTCCTCAGGTACCTCAAATCCAGTAGCCATCTTTAAAAATGTTAACAAATATAATAAATACAAAATATTAGGGGGTCCCATCTGGGGTGCCAAATTATGTAACGCTTGGCGATCTGGGGTGCCAGGTAAACCTACAATTTTACCATTTATTTATTCTCACCAACCCGCTACTAGGACATACTAGAAAATTCCACTACACCCTATATATCCAGGGGAAAATAGATCGAATTTATTATGTTAACTAAAGAAAGGAAAATACCAGAAACAAGGGTTTAAAAAACAATGAATAACATTCCACAAATTAACAAGAGTCAATTCGATAGTTACAGAATATTAGTATTTAAATAGTCATTTCATACAATTAGTAAGAGCGCCAACTATTGCACACCCTTAAGTAAATATTGCACATCCAAATAACAGTAGCACTTATTCAGAGGTAGTAGTTATAAATACATATTGCACATGACCAATAGCAACACCTTCAATTAATAAGCAGAGTTGTTAATCAATTTGCACACATTTAAATACATATTGCACATGACCAGTAGCAACACCTTCAATTAATAAGCAGAGTTGTTAATCAATTTGCTCACATTTAAATACATATTAACAAACCCAAAAAAGAAAAACACATCCATTATGCTCTATGGTTTACAATTCATTTAAAATGTACCTAACTACAACTACCCAAATGATTCTACATTAGCGCAATTAATGGGTCAAGAGCCCGGTAACTAAGTATGTACATATATATATATATATATATATATATATATATATATATATATAAACAAAACCATAAAGCACCTAGGACGTTGCAGTGCACTGCAAAATAAAAATACTAACAATATATATATATATATATATATAAATATATAAACACAAACACACTGTGTATATATAGATTGATGACAGG
Source organism: Acipenser ruthenus (assembly GCF_902713425.1). Taxonomy (NCBI): domain Eukaryota; kingdom Metazoa; phylum Chordata; class Actinopteri; order Acipenseriformes; family Acipenseridae; genus Acipenser; species Acipenser ruthenus. The sequence continues at coordinate 19,289,103 of NC_081193.1, forward strand.
CCAATTTTTAACATGGTAAATATGTTTGTTGGATACTAATGTTAAGGGCTATCAGGGTAATTCAAGCAAGTTATTTAATTACCCATCTAATCTGGGCACAGACAGTTGCACAAGCAAGAGTTGCATACAAAGTGTTCATATTTTCTACAAGCAGATTTACGGCAAATATCTTATTGCTATTATTTAAAGCTGATTTCCTAACAACTTTAGATGCTTTATTTTATTGTAAAAGACAATAAATCAGAAAATGACAATTTTACCCACCATGTGTGGCAATATGGCTAATAAATACATATACATAGCTGAAACAGTCTGAGCGACAGAGGTTAATCCACTTGGAAGAGAACTTTTCCTATTAACATATACATATGTTGTACTGTATCATACTACTGTCGCTGGACTGGGGGACACAAGGGCTCATAAAAAAAAAAAACACTAACATTTTTGCAGCTGGAAGCAAAGTTAAATTCACAACATAATTAAATAATTACTTGTGTAATAGGAAATAGTCTTCACAAAGGTAATTATATATTTCCAAAACAGAAAACTGCCCATTAAGATACAGTATTCAATAACAGTGATTAAACATATACAAAAAAAAAAAAACTAGGATGAGTCCACACCCTTCATTTAGCCTCCAATAAAATACTTCAGTTTAATATTAGAAGACTAAATTTAAAAAATGTATACATTTCCTCCAGCTTTGAAATATTTACTAGTAAAAAGCATTAAGTTTTACCGAGTTAACTTTTTTTTTACACTTATTTTCATGGTAGTATATCACAGACCAAAACAAATGTGTTTGTGCTACTTCTAGATTAGGCTACTTTTAAGAGTGTTAAAGAAAAAATAAAACAATATACATTATAAAGAGGCACAAACTACATTTATTCAGAAATACAATTTATGCCTATAAATAAGCATATGCTGTATCTGATTTGGCTTCACTTCAAATACAAAATATTTTATTTTGCCTGTACTGTATTTGTTATTACTCTGACTACTATGTACTATATTTTCTTGTACAATGTTTTAAATATATAATTAAACAAAGGCATAGGAAAATGCTGCTTATGAGGTTAAAAAAAAATTATAAAATGATATGAAACTAAATACAGGGTTTCATTTCAATCAAGGATGGATCTGCTAACATTTTAAACCACAAGAGCAAAGCTCATCTAGTTTTTTTTAAAGTAACAACAAAACCAAGTACTGGAGTTTGTATTCAATTTCATACTATCTATAATGCTCATTATATACACCCAAACGAAGGGAAGAGTGGACATTTTATAGTACAAACTGCATTAAGTGTGGTCATTATCTAAAGAAAAACAGCAAGCCTACATCTCTTTGAAAAATCAAGAGCGATTTACAGTGTGTGTGATGAAGAAAGGGTTTTATTTTGAGAACTAATGCAAAAAAAAAAAAGATTAAGGGTAGAGAAGATATGCGTACAAGACCAATAGTGTGTAAGGCAATGTTTGAATAATAATATGGTCGAGAGGTTTGTTTCCAAAATAACTCTGTTCACATTGTTAGGAAACACACTATGAAAATAAGATAATGAAGTAGTAAGTTCCTTTGGAGTTTGCATCACACTCCGCTTCACTTGGTTTGGTTCCACGCTCAGCCACACTGCACAAATACATACGCAACCCAGTTTCTTTGCCCAAGATTATTTTAAAACAAGAATTGTTAATTGAATGTTGGGTAGTGAATCGTATCCCAGAAACTTTTTTTTTTTTTTTTTTTACTGCAATCAAGTAATCAGCAGTAAATTTCATATTTTAATTTCCCTTAATTATATTTTTTCTCAGCAGTACACTTCCTAATTACAGTCCCAAGTATTTCTGGGCATTCTGCTTTCACATTTCTTAAAATGGTCAGTTTAAGAAATAAACTTTGTTTAGCAACAGCTGACCCTGCTTTAATACAAAACTGTTTTTCATTATGGTAAAAGTACTCTTAAATTGCCATGCCTGCTTCTTTGGCTGAAGACAGAACTGGGGAATCTGCTGCGCAATTAAATCATCCTAAACCGCTGACGGTAAACAATGTCTGGGATGTATGATGCAAAAAAAAAAGTTCATCTGGACTCAAAACTTTATTTAGGCACTCTACGGTTTGACTGGCAAAAGATAACATTGGTTTATTAGAGTTCACAAAGATAACTTTTTTCAGCTTGGTACGGTAACCTTTTCGCTTCCTTTTGTGTTTAATTGTTGAGCTTTTTGCTGCATTACTGCCCTGCATTAATAATTTTCTTTATTTGAAGTTCCCATTGCATTTTGTTATATAATCGTATGTGTGCAACACACAAACCTTAAAAGTATATTTGTATTTTTCTTTTTCGCTGTTCTCGTTCTATATTTCTTAAATGCAACTGATCATTTTAAGCAAATGTTTTAGACAACAGTACCGACACGTTTGGTCACCATCACAACTGTTGCACGGATATATATTTTGTAATCATAGGTTGCTCAAAAAAAACAAACAAAAAATACCCACACTGTACTACTAAACATCAATAGGAAATGAACCTGCTGTTATTAACATTTTTACCAAACTACATCAACTCAGCTGCTGTCTCCTTGCAGATAAATGCAGAGACTCAAGTGAGACATCATTGGACAGCAGTTTCAGAAGAATTGTATGCTGGGTATTGTAGTGCCTAAGTTAAAAACACCTACAGACTACACACCTCTCCCAGGATTGAACCACTGCATTCTGGTCATTGTAGTTTTCTGTAGGAACTCGTTATACAGGCAAGTGTGACATCATTAGAAGCCCCCACGCCTGCGCTTTTAAAAGAGACCGAACCCGGAAGGCTGTCTCTTTCGGAGTGAACGAGTTAAAAGGCACGAAACTGAACTTATGGAGCCGAGTCATGTGATTGAATCCTTGGCTTCGGTTAATTGTCTAGGAACGTCTGATCCGGACACAGGATACGTCTTTGGAAAGCCTCAAGCCTGCGCTCAACCACAAGACTTTCTAACTAGAAATGAATAGGGCTGAATTGAAAAGAGTTAAAGCATGTGATATGCGTTTATATATATATATATATATATATATTACACACATACACACACACACACACACACATATATATATATATATATATATATATATTTATATATATATATATATATATACACACAGACGGGCTCAAATTTGTTGGTACCCCTCCACAAAAAACGAAGAATGCACAATTTTCTCTGAAATAACTTGAAACTGACAAAAGTAATTGGCATCCACCATTGTTTATTCCATATTTAATAGAAATCAGACTTTGCTTTTGATTTTTTATTCAACATAATATTGTAAATAAGAAAACAAATGAAAATGGCATGAACAAAAATGATGGGACCGCTAACCTAATATTTTGTTGCACAACCTTTAGAGGCAATCACTGCAATCAAACGTTTCCTGTAGCTCTCAATGAGACTTCTGCACCTGTTAACAGGTAGTTTGGCCCACTCTTCCTGAGCAAACTGCTCCAGCTGTCTCACGTTTGATGGGTGCCTTCTCCAGACTGCAAGTTTCAGCTCTTTCCATAGATGTTCGATAGGATTCAGGTCAGGACTCATAGAAGGCCACTTCAGAATAGTCCAATGTTTTGTTCTTATCCATTCTTGGGTGCTTTTAGCTGTGTGTTTTGGGTCATTATCCTGTTGGAAGACCCATGACCTGCAACTGAGACAGAGCTTTCTGACACTGGGCAGTACGTTTTGCTCCAGAATGCCTTGATAGTCTTGAGATTTCACTGTGCCCTGCACAGATTCAAGGCACCCTGTGCCAGGCGCAGCAAAGCAGCCCCAAAACATAACCAAGCCTCCTCCATGTTTCACTTTAGGTATGGTGTTCTTTTCTTTGAAAGCTTCATTTTTTTGTCTGTGAACATACAGCTGATGTGACTTGCCAAAAAGCTCTAGTTTTGACTCATCTGTCCAAAGGAAATTCTCCCAGAAGGATTGTGGCTTGTCAATATGCATTTTAGCAAATTCCAGTCTGGCTTTTTTATGTTTTTCTTTCAAACGTGGAGTCCTCCTGGGTCTTCTTCCATGGAGCCCACTTTCGCTCAAAAAGCGACGGATGGTGCGATCAGAAACTGACGTACCTTCACCTTGGAGTTCAACTTGTATCTCTTTGGCAGTTATCCTTGGTTCTTTTTCTACCATTCGCACTATCCTTCTGTTCACTCTGGGGTCGATTTTCCTCTTGCGGTCGCTCCCAGGGAGGTTGGCTACAGTTCCATGGACCTTAAATTCTTAATATTTGCAACTGTTGTCACAGGAACATCAAGCTGCTTGGAGATGGTCTTGTAACCTTTACCTTTACCATGCTTGTCTATTATTTTCTTTCTGATCTCCTCAGACAACTCTCTCCTTTGCTTTCTCTGGTCCATGTTCAGTGTGGTGCACACAATGATACCAAACAGCACAGTGACTACATTTCTCCATTTAAATAGGCTGAATGACTGATTACAAGATTAGAGACATGTGTGATACTAATTAAAGAAACTAATTAGTTTGAAATATCACTATAATCCAATTATTTATTATCTTTTCTAAGGGGTACCAACAAATGTGTCCAGGCCATTTTAGAATATCTTTGTAGAATAAGCAATAATTCATCTCTTTTCACAGCTTCTTTGCTTTATTCTATGACATACCAAAGGCATGCAAGTATACATGATAAAATAGCTTTTAATTTCATCACTTTTCAGGAGGAATGAAGCTTTATTTCAATTAGCTGTAAGGGTACCAACAAATTTGAGCACATCTGTATATATATATCATACATACACATACTTGCATACATATACACACTTACATACATACACACACACACACCACGTTGCATTCATAATATTGACACATGCTTTTAAAAGGGAGAGACAGCATTTTTGTGCCTAACCCTGAAAAAACAGTTGTCAACTTTTTTGTTGTCGGATTTGCAATCGTTTTAGTCGCAGTCTGGAGTCCTGCACCATCATTTCTAATTTCTCTGTGATTCAGTGGTACAAACAGATTGATACATTACAATGGTGTGATTGAGGGAGTATTTTGGTTGAGGAATCCTATCGTCAAAGAAAAACTGCTGGTGTGTACCATTTGCAAGGCTGTCATGTACCAGTACAGGGGCCACAGGTTGAAAAGCACTGCTCTTTAGTGTTACATGATGACGACTGTAGAAACATTCACTATCACACCCATCGTCGGCTTCTCTGCGCTCATTGATTGCTACAAACATGTCCTTATTTTTACAGTGTGAGTTCTGTCTTTGTGTATGCTTATCAAAGCCACTGTGTTTAAAAGTTGTCATTGTTTTTGCTTTTCTGTGGAGAGTGGCTCCTGCAGGAATAATTGAATGTGTTGCCTTGTTAAACTTAAAATAACAGAATCATGATGCAAATCAGACTAGACATACTTATTTGTCCTGAAATAATGTTCCAGCTCAAACCCAAAGAGACATTATGTTATAAATAAGGTAAGCCCATATGTATAGGTGCGATTCATTATATTACCATGTTCTGATACTCGAAATAACTTTACAACTATGAAAAGAAACTTAATAAATGAATTGACTAACATAAAAAGTACCGAGAAAGACTTCTAGTCAAAACATTTTCATTGAATTAATTACGTTTCTTTTAGTATTTTTAAACTTGTTCCAAAAATGTCCTAACCAAGTTTCATCACTATTGGAAAAGTGATTCTCTCTATATATCTTTAAATTGTGGTAAATACATTTCCTTGACTTTCTTTTAATATTTTAATAAAATTCACATTTCATTCGAGTTGCTGGAATGCATAATATTATTACATCTGCTTTGCAACAACCCAACCTTACCAGATGCTTGAATCTGCAAAGTTGTTAATAAACGCTGTACTGATGAACAGAGTAGCATATATAAGGAACACATTGTTTAGGAAACCATGTGGCACAGATTTGCACAATGTTGGTGGCATTGTAAGGATCTGCTGCATATGCCACTAACACCACACTGAAATACTGTATTCTAGATAGGCCTCCTACCTGGCCTTCAAACAAATGTAACAGAAAACATATGCTTATGATTGGCTGTCATTGATTAAAACAAGAATGCTGCATGGACATCAACATCTGAGGTTTGCGTAGCGTACATCTCCATTCTCATCTGAAAAGGAATCCATCTTCTCTGGAATTCCTTGTTAAATATTGTATACATTTAATCTCCTCAAGTAGAGGGATCTGTTTCCTATTGAACGTACTGTATATGCAATGTATTCAGCCAGATCAGTAGGACTGGCCAACCTTTCTGATAATACACCTTCTACAATCTACAGTCGTTAACATAGCAGTTAATAAAATGTATAAAATGCTGAAAGTGTACCTATAGATTCAAAAGAGCTTGTTACCCAGCACCCTGGATGAAGAATATAATTGTATATAAAAATATAAAATAATAATAAATAAAAAAAAATAAAAAATACATGTTTTAAATCATTTTCAATACAACCTCAAATAAAACTTTAAAAAATCACACCAATATGCTATCTAACCTTGTACTGCTGTTCCCTCAAAATGTAAATACGTTATGTTGGTGTATTCATTTTATTTTACTGGAAAGCATACAGACATGTTTGGGTTATGGTTGTTTCCTTTGCCAATGCTTTGAAACAATCCCTTAGGTTATATTCTTCAAACTTTATAAAAACGGACAGCATTAAGCAAGACAACCCCATGACTGGCATTTTGCCACATCCACTAAAACAAATGTTAACTATTCCAATCCCTATACAGCAGCACACTTTTTTTGAACAAAGTAAATATTTCACTAAATCTGTAGATGCAGCTCTGGTGGCTAACCAAAAACCCTGTTAGAAAACCACTGCTCATAGAAGGTCATTCATAAACTACTACTTATTATAAATGCAAAACCTGTACATATCTTATATGTACATCATCATCAGCAGCAGCAGCAGCAGCATGGTTCATTCTATGGTCTGTATTTGTTTGTATGGTTTATTCTACGGTCTATTTGTTTGTATGGTTTATTCTATGGTCTGTATTTTTTTTGCATGAGTTTACCAAAGGCTCAGTAGCTGTTTGTTTAAAACCTGTTTGGTAGCCCTACGTTTCTCTAACAAGAAAACCAAAATCACCACAAGGATGTCCAACAATTGGCTAACCTCAAACAGAGATGCTCACCAATGTTTTGGAGTCCTGACCAAAGATCAGAAAACCAACCTGTGATAAGAATTCTAAATGAAACCTCACTCTAAGGCTTTGGGTAAAGAAAAGTGTTCTTTTGTGGTTACCATTGAACAACATTTAAACCAAGCTGTGGTATTAAATCTCACCTAACATGTTTTTTGACAGATGAGTAAAATAGTACATAACATAGAATAACTGTGTATTGTAACACTTAATATATAACTTGATACTTAAATGTCCTTCAACCAGCTATGTCTTACTGAACAGGCAGTGGGGTTTACAAAGAAAAAAAAAAAAAAAAACTTGCTGCCAACTATGTTGTATGTATTTCTGCTAATAAAAGGATTTTATAAATGTTTCCATAGTCATTTTCAAAGTAATTTATATTTCCAATGAAATGTTCTACTTTCTTTTACATTTCACAAATACATTTCAGTGTTTTGTAGTTAGTGTGGATGACATCATAATCAACACCTTGCTCTGTCTAGGTTTGACTACTTTAATGTAATGTTATTTAGCTTTCCTTAGTACAGCCTACATACAGTAGATTTCAGCTGGTGCAGTATACAGTTGTAAGTGATCTTTTGAGGACTAAAAAAATTATCACGTCACATTTTGGATCTTCACTTGTTTTCAGTCAAACAACTGTTTTCTTTCTATTAGTTTTAAACTGCCTCCAACGCAAAGATATGCTTTCAAGTCCTAGCTAGACATTACACATTATGTTTTTGAAAATGTCCCTATGACGTGCCAGTTAAAGTTGTATGCAATGTCTCTCTATGAACAGTGTAATATCAATGACGTTGTCGTTGTTGTGGCTGTTGTTATAAGTTCCTAAAAAGAAAGCAGCCACATACTGTATTTGAAGCTCATATAACAGCTACCGTTTTTTTCAGCAATCCAACATGTATACTCAACATTTATGGAATATGGATGGTAAATGACATAATGACATGTGGAACGACTATTAAACTCCCATTATAGTCAGTTAGCCAGTCAAGCACATACTTGAACTTATGTGGAAATTGCATTGTGTTTTAAAACATATTTTCTCTGCCTGTGTAACAAACATGTATTCTTAGATAATTCTTCCTCTGAACATTAATGCCACTTATTAGGTTTAAAAAAGTTATTTTCCAACAAAATGTCTTATGGGAAGGTTCATATCATAATATACTGTAGCTTTTGTACACCAAATGGCTCTATAGTGAATTAAATGTACTGTTCAGAAGCATTAAAATATGTTTAGCTTACCGATTATAAGAATAATTAAAAGTCATATTCAACACAACAAAATGTTTGTGTATTACATATCTGTTATTGTACAAAATCTTAAAATTCAAGACCACTTTGCAATGAAGCATATTTCTACTGCCCATAAAGTCTCAAGGTCTGCCGGAAACACCGTGTTTCTTAAAACACTGAGAGATGTGCCAAAACCTCAAAATATTGCCAGACACTGCTGAAAGGTGGCAGAAAGACAAGAATTATATCTGGAGTGTGGTCTTATCATGTTGCCACATAAGAACATGTGCCTCCATATCAAATTAATAATTGCCACTGGTATAACTCATTTTGTATACCAATTTATATAAAAATGTACAATAAATATGAAATACGAAACTGCAATCCAGTGACTAAGGCCATAAAAGGCTGAAAAATTGACACTCCATCTCAACCCTGACATGAAAGTCAACCCTGATTTTTAAGTTTGAGCTAAAAGCTCCTTTTATGAAAGGATAAGATATTTCTGCTGGTAAAGTTTTTTTCTAATGACGACAAAGCTTTTTCACAGCACAGTATATTACAGAAGAACTTCAAACCAATGAGACCTATTAACCAGAAAGGTGTCTTTAATGGGTCTGCTTCCAGAGGGGCAGTCCAACGTGCAGGGGAGAGCTGCAGGGGAATTGTGATTCTGAAGGTCCTGTCAGCTGGATTCGTTATGATGACCAACTAAGCCTGCGCAGAACCACAATTAACAACCTAAACTACCCAAAAGGTTTGTCCGAGCCTTATCGCAAACAGATACATCAGCAATACATATTTTTCAATGTATTCTTTTTGCTTGCATTTTACTACTAGATAAATAGCATAATTAAAATTATAATTTAAAAAGTAGTCTGTCCACTGTCATAACTTTTCTAAATCTGTGGAGCAATATAGCCCAAGTTTTAAAACACTGCTTATACTACAGCGTATTTTAGCATTACCACGTGTTCATTAGTAATGTTGTTGTTTGGGCTGTCGGGTTATTCGTGGTAGTTTGGTGGGAGTTGTTTATTTTTTGGCAGTTGTTCCGTTGAACATTTTCCGTTCATCTGAAAAGTGTTGTGCATGTATTTCCTTTAAAAATGTACATCCCATGGTATATGACTCATTCCTGTAACAAATTATCTTATTAGAATAATACAAATACACTGTATATACACCTTTAATAAATCAGTGAGCTTTTATTTATTTATTTCACCTATTTAAAAAAAAGATTACCTTAAAATTCATACTGCAACTACTTAGTTAAGGGTTTAAAAACAAATATTTATTGAGTATCTGGATTACCTTGTTATGGTATGAAGCCAGGATTTAATGATGTTGATCTGTTTCACCCCTGCAATTTACAGTGTCTTTCAACAAAAGACTAGCCTGTATTACTGTACAGCCACACCACATTTGTACCAAATTTCCTTTTAATCATTGGAGGATGCAAAGACCACTGATTTAAAAATAAATAAATACAAATAATTCAAAGCTTGCCATTTCCATTTGGTGTCGTTGTTCACATCACAACAAACATGAAGATAATTTTAACAAAGAAGAAACAAAGGCATGGCTTATAATAAATAAGTGAATATTCAGTAGAACTTTAGCTAGATTTTCCAAATTTGTTATGGCAGGTATATCCCAACTGTAAATCTGGATGACAGTTTTATACCTAAACAGTACACTTGGCAAATAAAATAAGTAAGGTATTATTTGCACAGTCCATTTGTATCACCCAGCCAGTTTATTAGCGATCATATCATCCAAACAGCCAGTTTGCAAGGCTACAACTTACAGAGTAGGCCTATACAGTAGAACCCCAGAGTTACGAACACCAAACTTACGAACTGCCTGGTCTACCGAACCCCCACTTAACGGGAAGTATGCAATCACGCGTGCAATGCAACCAGATAGGCGCTCCCACAGAAGCGGTGTGTTTGTCATGGAGAAGGCAAAATTATTGTACCAATAAATGTATTCAGAAAAGGAGGCTGAATGAAAAAAAAAAAAAACACAAAACAGCACAATGGTAACCCAGGTTTTCCTGGACGTTTATATCCGTGTTCTTGCTACAGTTACAATTTCAATGTAGCCATTTTCCATGTTTTACAGACTTTAGAACCATAACAATATGGGTATTGCATTACTGTACTGTATCCTTGTATTATTCTTCAGATTGAGGGTGTAGATAGCAGGTGTACACATTTATTAAACCATTGAAAACTAATTATTTTTCAGAGTTACAGGCATTTCAGCCTTACGAACAACCTCCATTCCCAAGGGGTTTGTAACACTGCGGTTTTACTGTAGATATATTTTTTTCTCAAAACAGGTCAATAATATTGCATTAGGCCCAAGGTTAGAAAATGTACCTTGGATTTCCATGATGACTTTGTAATGTTTCAGATGACAAATTAATACAGAATAAAGATGCAATAATATAAGTGACATCAAATTACTGTACCGTGTATGGCAAATGAAAATACATATGGATGTAAAAATGAAAAAAATGGACACTTTACTAGCACATTAAAAATATAAAAGGTTTCAAATACAATTCCTGTATTTATAACCCTTTATTTTCAGAATACACTGCTTACTGTATCTTGTGACCAGTATGTATATCTTCAATACTGCCCTTACACAATCATTATAGGATACTATATAGAATGTTATAACCCCAATATACTGCACAGTTTGTAACTCTTATACAAAGCACAACAAATAACGTACAATCTCCTAAAACTGCCTATTATACCACAAGTATTATAATAATTTTACAGTGAAATCTATTCAGCACTCATAATCCAAATGTTTATCACAACAACAATATGAAGCCCAAAACTAAATTTGACCGATCGCCAGAACAAACATTTAAGAGAGAGTTCTGGTAGCTTCTGTGATTTACCTGTGTCAACAGTTCCACATCCAGGCACTAGACAGTGCCTGACCACAGACCAGCCAGCTGGTGCAATTATTCATACTATTGCTAATAATCACGTCTACATATTTGCAGCTTGCACCTATAATTATATGTGAAGGATATCCCCAGGCTTAGGAAAGAGCATCAGCCCTTTCAATGTGAGTTTAACAGTTTTAAACCAGCATAACTGAACAGCTTTTCATAGAATACATGTAGTTGCCTTGAAAAAAAGCAGTCTATTGGAAAAGAACAGAAATGTTAACAATTGATAAAGGCCTACACTGGACCACTATTTGTTTATACTAGATACCAGTTACTGTATGCAACATGGCAATAGTAAAATCTCTCCTCAACTGAACACTAAGCAATAGTGATGTGTCAGGTCGATGAGAACCACTATACAGTGCATGCAATAGCTGGGTTCATTGTAAAAACGACCTTATTACAGTAACACCTGTAAATAATTGTGCTTCCTGCAGAATGTTATCAATACAAAGAAAATCACCATTTGGAATCCTCTTTTTTCTGAGCCTTAACAGAGCTTCGACATTTCTTGCTTAACCTCCAACCCCCGCAAGTAGATGGAAAGCATATCTGCCAACAAGTAAAAAATACTTTGGTGGAAAGTAGACTGAACTAAAGATCTGCTTTCTGAGTGTAAACTGTTCAATCATAGAATAACATATTTCACATAACAATGGAATTATATTTTAGTTTAACATTGCACACAGTTTTAGGACACTGAATCTATTCTGTAATATACCAGTTTTGCTAATGTACCAGTGTAAAAAAATGTGAACAAATGGCATCTTAACTCATCCCTGATTAGTGAAAAGTAAAACAAAGTCAAGACTAAACTTGGTTCTCATTCAGTATATAATAAATAAAAAAGAAGGATAAATACAAAGCTCAGAGGATAGGTAATCTATACCCTAGCCACAGTTAAATAGCTTTTCACATAGTTGAAACTACACAAAAACAAATTGACAAAAAAAAAAAAAAAAAAAAGAAGTGTCTTAGTCTCAGGAATTAAACAAACTATAAAAGAGCCCTTGCTCTGTTTCTGGAAAAGGTTTGCACACCAGTATTGAATCTTGAAAATGTTATTATAATAAGAGATCCGTTGAAAGACAACATTAGTACTGAATAAATAAAAACAGCTGTTGCACTGGAAACACAAGGGGTATGTATGCAAATACTTTAGCACTTCTAATAAACACAGAATGTACTCAATAAGAACTTCTATAACGTCTTATAGAGTACAGGGGGTGACCCGGACAGAGTGGATGTGAAAATGGATTAAACTAATATGAAATGGGTTTTGTACAGAAAAAGTTCAGATATGAAAGGGAATGGGACTTTGTTCAAAATTATCAATCCTTCATGATCGATTCTATAGGAATAAATTGCTTTGCAATGATTTGATCAATCTACAACTGCTACAGTGGGATAGTAAGCGGGCGGCATTGAGATCTAAAAAGAAGAGTAAAGGCTACGTCTCAAGTGTTTTATTTTCCAATAGTATCCACTGTATGGTGTGGATGATGCATAAGAAACATTGAAAGTAAATGGCAAACGTTCTGTCCTCAGTAGCAGTTTCTCCAGCGCAGCGCTAGCAATGAAAGGTAAACAGTATAATGAGGTCATTCTTTTTAACAGAACACCACATTAATAAAACAAACAGATTTAAAATATTGCATAAAGCATTAAGACAGCTCCAGTGTGTGTAATTAACACATCTATCATAGAAACTTAAAGTCTTCATCATCCAGAAATCAAAAGGTTACATGAACCAAATATGGCAGCCACAGGTCAGAGTGAAGGTCCTATTACACTTTTCCACAACACCAAACAAATGAAAATTGTTTATGAAAAACATGCAGTTGAAGGTACAGCAGCTGGTTTGCAATGCATATAAACTACCCTCATGTGGATTCCTAATGAAAACATTAAGAAACCTTATAGCAAGACTCCACAATTACAGGTTTACCAGAAAAAAGTGATGCAAAGATCTCTACACTGACCCTTCTGCTCTCACTGTATGAATGAAAGAGAGCAGTGTAACATTATTACTGTGTTTGTTAAACCGTTTAAAGTAGTAGTATGACAAACGAACATTACATTTAATGTTGAGGGCCAAAGTGTTTTGTTAATGCCCCCTTTCTTTTTATTCATTTGAGATATCCTAAATGTTATTTGTAATTGAAACATACTGTAATCTTCATGTGCATTTATTTAATTTACTTCTGTGTGTGGAACCACTAACCTTGTGCCATTAAGGACACATTATATGTAAGTATTTATTCTGAACCAAAATAAAGAAAGACACCTCAAGATTTGAAATTTGATTTGAACCCACACTGCCTCCACAGGAATTTAAGAAACATAAAAAAGTTAAACATAAACTCAATTTAAAAAGGGGGCCAATACTTTCATCCACCCACACCTCGTGTATACAAGAAGCAGTTTGAGCATGTCCATATTAGTGTGTCTGACTCTTCTAGGTAGGAGCCAAAACAAAGATTGCCATTTAGAGCATTCACTTGACAACATACTCCATCAGAGTTTGTTTTTTCCAGGTCATAATCTGTTTACTGTCTGTTCTACAGGACTTTTTCTAAAGGTGCGTTCCTAAGACAGCACTTCATGCTTTACTTCATGCTATACCAAAAAATTATTAAGCAATAGTGCTTGATGATACAGGCTCTACCGACTGATAAAATGACTGTGAGAGGAGTCATGTATCCCAAGCTGAATGTAAATAGTCTAAGATTGGTATTAAATCAGGGTCTCAGATATCCAGTTTTGAAAGAAACACAATATAGTAAACTCCATTTGGTTTCAGTTATTGTTGCACTTGCTTGGTCATTTCACCTGGAGGAAGTGTACATGCAAACAGATAACCTGAGAATAAGGCATAGAAAATCGAGAGCTTTCTTTAACCTTAATGTAGTACCAGATATCACATATCAGGTTTAAAATGAAAACGCATATTTGCTACAACATCTGATTCTTTCAAAACTGCAAATCTGAGGGGCTCCCAAGTGGTGCATCCAGTAAAGGCACTCCGCCCGGAGTGCAGGATGCACCCTATAGCTTGGAGATCGCTGGTTCGAATCCAAGCTATGCCGCTGCCGACCATGGAGGGGTGTTCCCAGGGGGCAGCGCACAATTGGCCAAGAGCTGACCGGGCATGGTAGGGGTTAGGTCAGCTGGGAAGGCCTTGGCTCACCACAAACCAGCGACCCCTGTGGCTGGCCAGGCACCTGTAGGCCGGCCTGTATGCAATAAAGAACTGCGAGGTCCTCCGATGCTGTAAGTTCTGGATATGGCTACACAGCAAAAAAAAGCGGACAGCTGATGGCACTCGTTTCGGAGGATGCGGGGGTTGCAGTGGTGAGCCAGGTTGAATAATAATTTCAGACAATGTATGTATGCATGCATGCAATAATTTAGTTTAAAATATATACTGTTTTTAATATTTCCACTGCAGTGCATCAACAGAATACTTGATTTATTTTCTTTTTTTTCATGCAGCTGCCCCGATTACGAGGTGTGGCTTCTTAAAACTTTCTGGCAAACGTTTTTTTGAATACTTTTTCTAAAATAGAAATGTACACTTAGTGCTACTGGAAACATCCCATTCTGTATATTTTGTCTTCTGATGAATACACTCAGAACTGCTCTCTTTCTACTGTTACTGTAGCAGGCAGAGGCTAGCTGCAAACCGGGAACCTTATGTCTCTGAATTGGACATCTTAACCACTGTACAAAAGGGTGATTTTCCTCTAGCTCTTTGGTACAGTATTTCATTACTTTACCTCACCTCACCTGCAGGGGTGAGCTGCATCTGTGTCAGTAGTGTAAATTAAGACTTGACTTACTTTGGAACCACTAATAATATTTGTACATTGCTTCAAATATTATCATGATTGAATTAGGCAATTATCACCTATTATATGTTAGAAAATTATGTTGGGCATGCAAGAGTGACAGGCGAATGGGAACGACAGTGATGTGATATGAATGCATGTTGTGGTTTTATATGTTGGAAGTGATAAAATGACCCTAAACAAGCATCCCTAAGCGTTTTACTTTGGGAAGTAGTCTGTTATGTGTATTTCCTTGATGAGACCGCTCTCTATATCTTGTGCATTCACATTAGGCGGATACAGCTTAAACTGATGTCATGCTTTCAGACTGCTTAAGGTATGAAAGTGAATGAGTGCATGTAAGGGTTACAAATATGAATATAAAACCCAAGGCTTTATCGGATTATTGCAATTTGCAATCCCAAATGTCTTTCGGAGGCTAGCAGTGAATGATAAAGGTTGGTGCAAAATTAAGGCAGTTATTCACCTTGTACAGTGTGACAGACGGATGCATGGGCACAATCACAGTATAAGGGTGCCCTTTTTTTTTTTATTAGAACCCTAAAAAAAAAAAAAAAAAAAGACTAACTTGCTATATTTACTAAGCTTGCATTATTCGCATTGGCACTGGCCTTTGAAAGTGTGCGATGACATTTAATAGAATCCAATAATGCATCAGGGCTAAATACTAAATCATGTAATATTCTATCATTACATTTTAATCAATTATAAAATGTTCAGATTCCACCCCTCCCCCCCCCCCAAAAAAAAATTGAAACGCCACAGCAAATAAAGTAATTACAATTAGCTTTGTCCTTTCAAGCGAAATTTGGTTTGCAGAGGACCAGTTTAATTAAAGCTCTATCACATAATTATGTAACTAAGTTTAGATGTCTTCAGAAAAGTTGCATTATTATAAAAAAAAAAAATAGCTAAACAGTTATTTTTAAAGAAACACATGTTTTTGTTCTGTTTATATCTTCAGAAAGAACATTATGTATAATGAAAAACACTACCAGTTTGTTTTTTTATTATTATTGAATTGCTATAAAACCCTAAATTTGTCAATTTCAATGGTTTTACACTCAGTCTATTTCTTGTCAGAACAGAACACATCAGCATTGTGGTAAAATACCAAAGCTTAAAGTGAAAAAAGACAGACATGCTTTAAATCAGTCTTTAATAACAATGGCCATCATCCCCGCCATTTACCACAAGCTGTACTGTATAGAAGAGTTATACGATTAATAAAAGATCTTCAATGTCCGCTTGGTTTTCTCTGAAGTATTTTTTTCATGACAGTAATTTCTATTACTGGTTCAGTTTTGTCTCCCTTTTTGTGGATCGGTATTACGTTTGCAATTTTCCAGTCTGGTCGGTACAACCCCTGTGTCAAGAGACACTTGCATGATCTTGGTTAGCGGTTTGTAAATAACTTCTTTCATTTCTTTGAGTACTGTTGGGAGGATCTCATCCGGCCCAGGGGATTTGTTTATTTTAAGAGCTCCTAGTCCCTTTAACACTTCTGCCTCTGTTATGCTAAAGTTATTTAAAACTGGATAGATTTTTGCTTGTCACATTTTTATTTGTCATTGTTATTATTATTATTATTTATTTCTTAGCAGACACCCTTATCCAGGGCGACTTACAATTGTTACAATATATCACATTATTTTTACATACAATTATATTATTTTTTACATACAATTACCCATTTATACAGTTGGGTTTTTACTGGAGCAATCTAGGTAAAGTACCTTGCTCAAGGGTTCAGCAGCAGTGTCCCCCACCAGGGATTGAACCCACGACCCTCCGGTCGAGTCCAGAGCCCTAACCACTACTCCACACTGTCTGTTTGGGTGTTTGTTATTTCTGTGTACCCCAAGGTTTCCGATAACAAAAACACCCAAACAGACACAGTTACAATGGCAAGCAGTGTTGCCAAGTCTCACGAGAAAACAAAACGGCACTGCCTTTCAAAACAAGCCCAACCCATTTCAGAGGGAGGGGAGTGGGGGTGTTTATACAAATTCATTTTTTTTTTTTTAGTAGTTCTAGTTTTTCTTAGTTGAAATGGTGGGGAGAGGCTGATTCTAAAATTCTAATGACGTGCATATACATTGACACCAGTCAATCACGCAACCCTCAAAAAATTTAAGCGACGTTACAAATACAAGCTCAATTTTGCTTATTATAAGCGGACTTGGCAACTGTGATGGCAAGCAAAAATCTACAAACTGAAAGAAAAACACACCGTTCCACTGCCATATCGAAGTTGTGTCATTAACAGTTTAAATTCAAATTTTCCTCAGCAACAGTGTGACTGTACACGGGGAACATCCAAAATAATGCCAGACAATATTTCAATATCAGATTGTTCTGAAACTGATAGGGAGATGGAAATTTTGGCCGAATTCGACTTTCCCATTTCCTTCCAAAGATGCAACATAATGACTATTGTGAGTAACATTAGTCACTCCGGTTAGAATAAAGGATGGAAGAAAAAACATTAGGTTATTATCAAAACCCTGGCTCCCTGAAATAGAAATGGCTGCCAAATAGACCTTTAAATGTAGAAGAGGATTTCCCCTCATCAAATAGGTCCTGTAAATATTGCAGTATAAATGCCATAGGACAGGTTGTGGGGTCAAAAACCAGGCAGGCACCACGGCGGAGAACCAGAGTCTCCTGGGCCAATAAAGTGCTACTAATAGCACTCTGGCCCAGTCCTGCCTGATCTTCTCCAGGCACAGCAGGAGCAGGGCGAGCGGTGGAAAGGAAAACAGCAGATGCCTTGGCCACTAGTGTGCCAAGGCATTTACTGCCAGTGGGTCCCCGACTCCTGTTATGGAGAACCAGAGGGGACAACAGGTCGATTCCTGGGAGGGAGCGGTCTATCTGTGCTCTCTCGAACCGTTCCCTTTGAGAGGAGGTCCGCTTCCCAGTTTATCACCCCGGGCAGATGTATTGTTCGTGCTGAGAGGAGGTGATCGTGCGCCCCGAGCAACATCTTGCGGGCTACTTGATGGAGACTGAGAGACCTGAGGCCACCCTGGTGATTTATATAGGCCACCACAGTAGTGTTGTCTGTCCGGACAAGCACATGTCTCCCTTGAACTTCCTGTAAAAAATTCTGCAAGCAGCAGCTTGTATACAATACTTGACGAGACTCAAACTGGGTAGGCTGGTACTGGACGAGGGATGGCATCACTGTTTGGACCACAATACCATCCTAAGAGGGCTGGTAAGTGCAACACCCTTAAATCAGACCCCTCCCCTGCAGAGCATGGACAGCACTATTAAATGTTGTCTCTCACATTAAATGTGGCATTTTGGAAAACATATGAAGATAAAGAAAATGAACAGAGTCACACAAGTAACACATATGTAAACATCCAAAAGTTTATATGAGTAAATAGACATTGACAGCAACACTTTTTTGTTTAACGTTTTGATTATGTTTTATTGGCTACTTACAGCAGAAGGAAATGCTTCCTTTCACTATTTCTTGATAAGATGATAAAGGGTGTAGAAATTACAGTTGGAAAACCCCTGGTGGTCATTTCCAGACCACCACACTGGGCAAAATGGGCAATTTCATTAAACAACTACATTTCCTATTTCAAAATCATATCCATTTTTACTGTGTCCTCCCCCGTCCCCCCAGTTTGGACTTTTTTTCACAGCAAATTTAAAGTTACAGTTAAAAACAAAACAGCATTCTAAGTAGTCTTAATTCAATATATTTCAAGAACGAAATGTAGGATTAATGCAATAGTTACATATAAGTATGTTACCTATTGACTCTATGGGTGTGGCATACCCAGTTTCGAATAACATTTTCCTAAGAAAAAATAAAAAAGGAAAATATTTTCCAATTATTTTAAATAATGCAGAATGCCACATCCATAGTGTTTTTTTGGTAATGTTTTGGTATCATATTTTAATTCCACCCAAAACTTTCTCTGCAAAACTAATTTATTAAGCTGTATATTATACAGTAACAATGAACCTTTTCTTACTATAGTATGCTCAAATTAACATTATGGATGTGACCATTTCTGGATAGTAGACATCTAACACTTTGAGATACTGGCTGCCTAATTGATACACAACTACTGTTTATTCTGTCATTCCCTAGGCAAAGTTCAAGTTCAGGTTCCATTGTGGGTATTGTACAAGAAAAATTAACCCTTTTGTGGCAGCATTTTTACATCCCCGTTAGAGAAGACTGTATGAATTTGTAAATCTGCCACCACCATTTTTACACCTGCTAATCTAAAAAAATGTCAGATGTGTCAGGCAAAATCTAAAGGCTTCCATCACTTTGACCTGTGAACAAAGATGGCTGCAATATTTGGGTCATGTGACTTATTGGTTTCTGGATGATAAAGACCTAACGCTTTGAGATATTGGCTTCCTACTTGGTGTACAACTGTATTCTGCGAGTCTTGTCACTAAGCTTTTACCTTTTCAGTGCCACCTTGTTTTAACCCTGTCCATACTAATATGATGCAGACCACTCGCTTTCAGGCAGTGTCTATACAGTATTGTATACCGTCGTATTCTATGATTCTCTCAATAAAGTTCCATTACAGGTGGTGTTCAGTAAAAATGTATCATTTCATTACCAATTTTTTTAACCTTACCTTAACCTTAGGACATATCAAATTCAGATTTTTCTTCTTAAATTGTATCATTCCCTTTAGCCGATTCCCTGGATGCTTTGTTTTTGTTTACAAAAACTCTCAACTATAATTTGTGTTTCAATAAGCCATGCAGTTTAATGCAGTACATTATCAAAATGTATTAGTGCAGAAATCATCAGATATATAGAAATGGTATTTAGTGCAGAAATAGCGTATCTGTGTGGAAGCAGACAGTCATTTAATTGAATTCAATTGAGTACAGTATAGTGCAAGCCAACAGACAGTGCTGTATTGTAGTTCCTGAAACCAGTGACAAGTGAGCAGAAAGCAGACTTAAGCCTCTCTTAGCCTGGCAGTCAATGTGAAGAGCAGTTACGACAAGAAAGACAGAGCAAGATCAGTGACTTTTAAACCAGCTCTCTGCCTCTGAACAACGCTGATTATGTACAGTACATATTTTGACCGTTGTTGGGACATTATATTTTATTTGCATCATTGCATTTTTTGAGTTTTCAATTGATAGCGCCGGGATTTCCCCAAACAGTAAACTCAATTTCGGCTAATCTGTGTTTTTCACTAATTCAGGCTTAAATTGGTCTCAATCTGCACAGATTAAAACGGGGGTCTACTGTATTTCTAATCTAATTAGAAAACATTGCAGTTTTGCCGATAGTATATATTGGAAGCTTTGCAAATATGTTTGAAACAAATCGGCTATGTTTATTAAACTTATTGGTAATGGTATTGGTTTTGAATATTAATATGCATATGTAAATACACGGTGCCCCATTCATTGACTTTAATCATAATTCTGGAGACTAAGAACTGTGAGATTTTACCAGGACCTGGTTTGAAAAGCACTTCATGCACTGTATGTTATCAGCCATGTTTGTTTAATCAATTAAGGCGCTTTAAAAATTCAAAGCATACCCAAGTATATGTTTGTGAGAAGAAAGCACAAAAAAGTGATTGTCTTTTTAAAGACCAGTATCTGCTCTATTCTGTCTTATACACAAATGGTCTAAAATTAGAGGTCTTATACAGGAGCGTCAGTGGTTTTGCAAAAATAGCCCTTTTTTTTTCAAAACCTTAATGTATAAATGAAAAACTAAATGGCTGGTGACCCCCAAGTCTACTGTGAAAAGAGACAAGTGTGCCAATAAACTGACAAATTAAGCATCCAAAAACCACAAATGCAGGCTGACAAAGTCCCAGTTGTTGTCCAATTGTTAACAGCAAAATGCTGATCTCAGATTTTAATGGCTTGTTTTTCAAGAGATTTGTAAGTGCTCTACAAAGCATTGTATTCGTCGGAGAATAAACTACTTTTAGAGGAATACAAAGGCAAGACTGTGTATAAATACTTTCAGGTTGCAATTACTTATTCAATCCCTAGTTATGTTAAAAGAAAGGAATTATTGAGGCAGATCAGTTGTTTCTCATACAGAACCTGCGGAGGAGTTTCTGTAGGTGACTTTGAAAAAGAAAAAATCAACATGAGTTAAGTAAATCGATCCTTGGGGAGGGAAAGTGGAACTGTTCTTTGCTGCAACTTAAGAGTAAGTAGCGGGGTTCTGAAAAATATAAAAATACATACATACCGTCTTGAAGAATACAAAAACAAAAAGTACCATACTGTAACGAGCACGGATGGTGGTGCTCTCTGCTTCCGACTATTGGTGTGAACAGGTGCTGCGGCTACTTAACTACTGCGGCCAGCAGCTATTTTGTATATAAACTGGGGAAAATGTTTATTGTCTGTTAAATTACTGTTAATTATTGTGTTATTGTTATATCGAGTGTTCTTATTGCAAAGTGTTGTGTGTTATTGAGTGTTGTTCCTGTATTTATGTTATGTCACAGTCACTGGTGGTAGGGGCTGCAGGAGTGCAGGAGTTGCTGACTCCTGCAGTCTACAGTGCCAGAGTGGATGTTTCCATTCGAGGAGCTGTTGCCTGCTTGTTGGTTGCTGCTGTCTGTTTATAATTAGAGTTCCACAGCTTAAATGCAGTGTGTCTGTCTCATTCCTGGATATAACCGACAATGATTTTAAGAGACCAGCTTTGCTAAAATACTTTTGAATACTTCTGACAAGGCGAAAATTGTCTTGGGAGTCCCAGTTGTCTGAGACTGGAGGGCAAGTGGGGAAGTTTCCGAAACATGATGCACAATCAACCAAAGCTAATGAGTACATAAAGATCCCAGACTGAAAGCACTGGGCTTGCATCAGATTCAATAGGTCTGTGACATGGTCAAGCATTTTATTAAAAAAAAAAGTAAAATAATACAGCTAAATGTGTCTACATTACTAAAATCAAGCCAAGGGTGGTGTGAAAATATAAGAAATTAGTTTTAAAGAAACCAGAGCCTTTAATCCACAGTTAAAGCCACATAATGTAGGGTGGCCCAACAGAAATATATGTAGGCCAAACTCATATTACACATAGGTGGCATTTTTTTTACTAAGTTTACGAAGTTTCTAACTTGCAAATAAAACAAAATTGTCCACCAAAACACTGAAAACCATCTCCTAAAAGTCATTGCCCTGGTGTTTGAACTCAAGTGTAGGTACAGACTTGTTTACACTAGATTTGGTTCTTGATTAGA
Source organism: Acipenser ruthenus (assembly GCF_902713425.1). NCBI lineage: Eukaryota > Metazoa > Chordata > Actinopteri > Acipenseriformes > Acipenseridae > Acipenser > Acipenser ruthenus. The sequence continues at coordinate 19,311,614 of NC_081193.1, forward strand.
AGGAAGGAAAAAAGAAATCACTTCAATTTTCAATGGTCAGCCACAAAACCAACATATATTTCTTTAACAAAATAATGTCATTGTAGTTATACCCAACAATCCCACAAGCCGATTTTGCTATTTGTTGCAATCTCAGGTTTTCAGTTCTAATTCTGATTATGTTTAGATTGCA